>NW_008689707.1:20008-44301 GCF_000695815.1 Acanthisitta chloris | reverse complement strand
AGTACAACCAGGACATGAAGCACTTTTAATTTACAACTGATTTTAACTAAGCAAACACTGCAGTCAATCACTCCCTTTGTATATATTCGCTCAGAGTGAGATGACCAGCTGGTTTGGAATATCAAGACATGCTGAAGTTGAGGAGTTTGGCTTTGCTTCTGTGATTTCATCCTCAGATAATCCTGATTTTAGATTTGTGGGTATGTGAGGGAAGAGGGAAAAAACTTTCCATTGCAGTGTGCTCAGGTGATGACTTGGCCTAGGAAACAGAGAGCTTTAATCCTTTCCAGTCTTAAATATAAAAGTGTAAGTAAATGACAGATTAGATTTTGTGACAAATAAAGCTGGCTAGGAAGCAGTTTTCATTCCCCTTACATATTCTATATTTCAAGGTGCTTTGTGAAAAGCTGGGGAGTTTCAGATAGTGAAGGGAAGACAGAAAGTAGGTTATAAACAGTATTTGCATTCCCAAACATCCTAGTAGTTACAGTACTGACTTAGTAGCAAGAGCAACCTGTTTTAAATCCTTGTATTCCTTCAGCTCTCAACCTCACTTGCCCCACAACTCTTACATGGATTCAAACTTCAGTACAAAGGTCACACTCAAACATCAGCAGTTTTCAGCAACTCTCAAAATTGTCAGATACAAGGTATGTTATAAGCTTCATTTCAAACATAATCCACACATCCAGAAAGATTACAAAAGATGCTGTTCAAATGGGAAGAAACAAAGCTAATTTTGAAATTACATGTATTTATTTTCACCAAGAAAGTCTTTCTTGCATGAAACAAACTATTTTTTGGACTTGTATGCCACTGCTTTGATTTTAAAAATACAAACTAGTAACTTCTGATCACTGTTGAATTAAGCCTGATGGTTTTTAATGCACCCTGACAATTCAATACATTCAGTTTTGTTCAGACTATTCTTGTGTTCTATCTGTTCCTGGTTGCAGATAACAGTGTATATTTCTAATATCCAAATATCTGCTAAATTGGCAAATTTACAAAGAACTTCTGATTTCTTCAGAGTAGATTTCAATGGAAAATAAATCTTTCTACAAGTGTTTATGTTTGTCACATTGGTAATGCACAATATTTATCTTCTGGGACACTTTGCTTTCCATGGGTCTGACATTGGCACATTCATATAATGCATGTGGACAGGATATAACAGTTTAACCCCCTTCACTGGACTGACATGACAGTGAGGAATTCTTTTTGTGCAGTAGCTTGAAGGCTTGTTTTAAAATGAGTTATCTGAATACTATATCACTACTGCATTTCTACCACCCTAACTATGATAATTTATAGAGTCCTCAATGGCAGGAAAAATAGGGAAACACTTTGAAACTAGTTATTTCACAGACTAATTTATTCACAGAAACAAAAATGTGTTTATTGTAATAAATGTTGATCCTCTTAGTAATTTGGAATGAATTGAGATCAGTGATGTAAAAAGCAAATTGATAACAGAACAACTGTTTCCTACCACAACTTCTCAGACTCAGATAAGTGAAACTAGTGAGAGAAGTGATTATTTATGTTTCCTATGAAGCCAGGCAGGATGGAGATGGAGGCTGTTACCAGTCCCCTCAGAGGCAGCTGCTGACCAAGAGGATAAAAAGGACCTCTCAAATGCTGCATAAGGTGTATTTTACATCAGCCTGTCCCTGGAACAACCCCACTGTGCTGCTTCTCTATCTGTCTGGCAGCCCTCCCAGGGCAGAGAGCACCACAGACATCATCTCCATCATGTAAACAAGTCATTACTTACTGCCACACTTTCTACCCTGAGGAAACAGCAGCTGAATCATACCAGATTCACACAGGGATTGCTTTAGTTATGAAATAAGAATTCATTAGATTCACATGGTGTGGTGGCCATAAGGAAATGAGACAGCACCCGAGTCAAAAAATGATAAGCTTTTTCTAATCTTCAAAAACAGGGAAAGTTTAGTGACAAAGAACTACAGAAACAAAGACTGACAGTTGTGGGATCTATTCTTTCCACCCTTTTTGTTGCATCCCAAGACCAGACAAAATGTGATGGTTTGTTTTAAAGGTCAGCTACATTCACTGCACAAATTGCAACAGTTTCTTCAAATAGCAAGCAAAAAAAGAAGCCTGGAATGGATCAAACTCACTGTCAAAACCACACTAGGCCAACTCAAAATCCAAGTCTAGCAGCAAGACAGCATGTCAACACTGGTTGCTGAAATGCAAGACCTGTAGTTTTGATATGAAAGCTCTTTGGATCATGAGAGACATGGTCAATTACAATCCAGGATTCCTGCACACTGGTGAGAGCAAGTCACTGAGCACAGTGGAAGGAAAAACACAACTCACCCACTCAGGCTAAAGGGAAGATATTAATTCAATGGGAATAATGTTTGGGGTACAGAATCTCTGAGGAATAACATTTATCCGTTTAAAATCTATCAACCAACACATCTTTCTCAGCAGCCTCAGGAAGCTGTCACTCACACAGCACTGTGCTGCAACAGAGGAACTGTGACAAATGGTTTGTACAGCTGCCTCCCAAATGTGATTGCCAGAATATCAAAATACAAGTTATTCCTTTCTATAGATGTTGATATTCAAGATGTGACAACCAAAAAGTGGGAAAAGTAAGTGAGAGTTCGGCATCATGGAAAAAGAACGGAACGAGTCATTCATTTTGATTTGTGCTCAGTGTTCAACTTAATTCTCAGAAACACTTCATCAAAATGTATTCAGAAAACACAGAATTCATGAGATGAAAGGTCAAAAAACCCAATCTGGCCACACATCAGCTGGAAAGTCACATCACCTGTCCAGACCAAGGGCATGAGAACAGGTGTCAGTAGCACCTGCAGTATTTACATTATCAAACTGAAGATACAAAGAAAGAAGATCAACTACAGACAGAAAGCAGCAATGAACAATCTGACACAAAGTGGGATACAGGAGAATACTTCTGAAAAGCTGCAAAGGAAAACTTGGAATAGATCTGAGGAGTGGATGGCAGTACAGACTGGGGAACAAGTTAAAATGGAGGCATCCTAAGAAAAATGCGATTCAAGCTGCAGGTGTGACAACTGGGATCCTACCTCTGTAGGCAAAAATTACACCAAACTAAACAAGTGTTTTATGTAAGAAAGAAAAGCAACTAAAGGAAAAGATCCTTCATCCTAAAAGCCAATGAATAAGGGGAAAAAATCAAGACAGGATAAAAAAGAAAAAGATAAAAAGCAATGCAGAAACAGAACACTGAAACGTAGCTACAACTTAAGCTGTTGCGTCTCCCAACTGCCACTTATCAAACATCATTTTGGAGTCAATAAATTCTCATTGCTGCAGTAGAACACCAAGAGAAATGAGCAGAAAGCATCTCAGAGAAGTCTTCAGCAGACTCAATCCCATCTCAGCATCACAATTGAATAACCTATGACTCTGAGCATTTCAACTTTAAACATAACCCAGAGGGAACATGTAACTATGGGGTAAAACAAAAGAGTGGAACCACCACCATGTGTTGGAAGTAAAATGATGAAAACATTCCTTACAACAACTGGCTGGCACAACTGTTCTCAATGTCTGTGAAAAAGAGCAATTTTAAGCACAAAACATCATCCCTGTCAGAGTATCACACAAAAGGAGATTTTCTTGACAACAGCTACTGGAGAAGAACCAGACTCACTCCAGTTATAGGCAGAATCGCTTGTGATATGTTCCTACAGGAGCTGAAAAAGCAAACAGATACAAGCTGACAGCCTGGATTCAGACCAGAAAGGTCCAGGGAGGGGTCAGATATGCCAGGATTCCGAGAGGAAAGCACAGGCCATCAGTTCACCCAGTTTTCCATGTCCTGAAGATGTTTGACACCAGGCACAGACACAACTGCCTTTAGGCACAAGGCAGGCAGCTGCCTGGGGCAGCAAACTGCTAGGGGCTGTTGAGTGCCAGCTTTGCTTACCAAGGAGGAAACATGCTGACCTGACACCAATCAGTGCTGCTGACAGTGTGACACTGAGCTTGGCTGCCCTGGGGATGAAGCATCCTCACATTAAGGGCAAACTCAATTGAATATTGCTAAGGAGCCAAGAAACCCTGCACTGACTGCAAAGAGAGAAGGAACTAGTCAGTAATTGTCATTTCCATCCCAACAGCAGGTACTCTGGGTCATGTCAAGCCAGAGCCCTCTGAGCTGGATGCAAATAAGCCTCTGGTCAACGGAGGTTACACCTGTGTCCTGTCTCCAGAAAAGATCTATTAAAGTTGAGCCTTGTGGATTGTTGAATCAGGGAATTAAATGCCAGATAATACAGCTTTTTTTAATCCACTCTCCTATGCACGTATTTGTGAATGTGGAGAGCTCTCTATGCTCTCCATCCCCTCAGTAATTTTCTGGAGCTCAGGAAATCTTCCAGTCATTCATTTAAATATTCTCCACCCTCCTGTGCTAAGGGTGACACTTCCTTGAATACAGATGATGCACAAAAGCACTAAGAAATTGCTCTTTCTACAAAGTGTTGTTTCAATACATTGGATTATCACCTGAACTGAAAAGGAGACAAAAAAAGAATTGATTTTAAAACTGAAGAAGTGTTCCTAAGGGCATTGTATGCACTTGTCAAGGTTTACATTATCTTTAAAGTTTCAAATGAGAATAAAAGGGCAATAAGACAGAATTCCTACAATGGGTGATAATTTATGAAGTTTTCCGTGTCAGCACATCCTACTTGTAATGTTTGGTGCTTATCTCATACCTGCAATGAAATAAAGGCAATTCCTACCACAGTCACTGCAGATGAGCAAACTTCTATTCCTAGTGAGTTTAGCTAAGGATTTAAATCTTCCCAGTGAGTGCAATTCCTTTCCAAACCCCTAAACCCATCTTCTTATAAAGAAATATAGTCCTCATCACACTTTCTAAAAACCAATAAACAATAAAAGCATCAAACTAAATGATGTCATTTCATGCTCCTTTGATTAAACAGACTAAATTTAAACACCTTGTATGCTAAATTAATGATAATTATACAGGAAATGGGGTGTATGTTGGCTCTGGCTTGTAGCTATATGACAGCTTATAAACTATGATCTCCTCCCGTTTGCTACACTAATTTGAGCCACCAATATTCCAGTCTGCTAACCTGAACCAGGTTTGGCTTTTCTGTACATCTTGTGGGTTGATAAATTATATCAGATCATCTGCTATTGAACTGCTTAAAACAATTCAGTTGCTTTTCATCAAGAGTTTATTGAAAAGGAAAAAAGTACAAAAAATATAGCAATAAAAACAAACAAATGAAACACAAACCCAAAAATGCTTTATGGATTATTTCATTTCCTGCACAAAATTAATTTTGTCACAATAGTGTCAATAAATAACTTACTATTGGTCTAAAAAAAATAGAGTAATGAAATGTGGGCTTCAGGAAGCTAACATCTCTTTGGTTCTAACAGTGGAGTAAACCTAGCAATAAAAGCTAATATTTACCCTCTAATGGAGCTATTCATTGAGCACTGAACATGGTCACAGGTAGAACAAACTGGTAAGATTATCAATAAAATCCTAATCATGTCCAGTCAGAGCTTATCTTGGCAGAGGACTTCACTACAGGCAAAATCCATTGACATTTAAGCTGTACAACAGCAGATTTCAATATTTCAGTCCATACTGAAATGTCTTCACCCAAGGTAAGGACTTGCTTCAGCCAGGATTTAATAATCTCATGTGTGGCTCACAGCAACCTCAACCCTGCTCTGCCCTCTGCAGCCTTCCTCTTCACAGAGGGTAATCTCATCCCACATCAGCTCATGGAGTGGGACTGGAATTCCAGCTGCAATTCCCATCTACAAGAAATTCTTTAAGACAGGAGTAAAGGAGATAATGCCTCCAACTCCACCACCAATCTGAGTTACTGGAGTACTGTGAAGATTGGGCTTTAAAAAGAGCTCTACAACCATACCTGAGGGCACTGTCCAAACAGCTCTTCCCTGTCAGCCTGCAGACAGGTCATCTCTATCATTCTAAAAATGAACTTAATTAAGAAGAAAGGAACAGTTTCATCTGAGATAGATCTTCAACGGCAGCACAGTATGATGGAGATCTTAAATGTCAGCAGAGAGTGATGTATGTAGCACACATCCATAAAATGAATGTGTTTTTATAATCATCTTTGGAATTAAAAAAGCCTTATGCCTACCACTGAAAATCCTGACAACAGCATTCAAGGAGACCCAGGGTAATTCAGGTTATTAATCACAAACTTGGACAAGTTGTGGTTCTAGACAGAATCTGTAACTTCCAAGACCTTTTCCAGGATGACACCGTTATTCTCATCACAGCATTTGTGAAGGACAATGATTTGTTTACTAGCAAAGTTACAACAACAAACTTCTCCAGCTTTATGCTCCTAACATTCCAGACATTGAATTTTACATATCCAACCATAAAACAAACACACCCTAATAATTCCTTGGGAGAAAGTGAGGAATTTGGACCATAGATCTGTATCACGAGGAACACGCAATTTCTTTTTTTAATCAAAAAAACTTGTATTTTCTTTTACTAAATTAATCAGACCTTTTAACAAATGAAAAATCTGTTTAATTCTTTCTGTAAGATGTGAGAGATTAAATATTCAGTTGAAAAATACCTATTTTCATCTCATGGATTTAGGGATGTGAGATACAGACAGATCCACAAGTTAGCTTGCAAATTACTCCTCTAGGAGAATCAGAAAAGGTTTATTTTCTCCTCTCTGATATCTTTCCAGTAAAAGCAGTGAGGAGATGGCAGAGAACAAAATAGTGATTTCATGTCATTGTGAAAACTGTGGAACAGTTTGATGCCACACCTTATTCTTTCTCCATACTGGGTTGGTTTTTCTGGGTGGAAGTTTGAGAAACAACACTATGTACTAAAGGCATAGCAGCAAAGGAGGAAGGAAAGATTCATTTGTGCTACTCTTTCCTCATCTTTACACACTAAAAGCCACCACTGATCTAACAAGGATCATTTTTTGTGGGAGAGTGACAGAGAAATGCAATATGGGTAAAGAGAATTTGATGACCACTTGCTAGACCGAGGTCTGGTGCCAATCACAAACTACCTCAAGAGCAGAGAAACCAGAGAAACCCATGGGGTTACATATGTGTGAGGCTTTCATAGAGATAATGTCCTTTTTGAATTCAACCTTCATCTTCTGATGAGATTATGGATTCCTAATTCTCTTTCTTTCACCCAAATGCCTCTGATTGCAGATCAGACAGATATTTTGCTTTATGATCACAGCTTTCATCCCATTAACACACTAAATCAGCTCTCTTGGAAGGGATGGTCCTTCAAGTTCAGGCAATCAGTCAGATACACCACCGGGGTACAAAGTGTAGACATGAAGAGGAAACACAACATAAATTTTGTCTGTAATATTTTTAAAAAATAACATAAGAAAAGAGAACAGACCTAGTGCAGATTGAAGCCAGCAAAGGTAATCATTTCATTTTACTTGGGTTTTATTAACTGCAGTGCAATGTGCCTTACCGTTTGCTGCAGGTCAGGTATTATAATTCGAATCACTAATGTGTTGCTCTGACTGTCTTCCATTCTGCTGCTTGGCTTCTCTGCAGTTGCTCTAATTGTGTCATAAATAGTTTCTTCTTTGGAGCTGTCTGACTCTGATTCAACAGAGTAGTCGGAAAAGCTTTGTGCCATTTCATCTTCACTTGATGTTGGGCTACGAGGCATGTTCAAGCTTTTTTTCCTGCCAATACAAGAGGAGAAAAAGGAAAGAAATAAGTTAAAGTCCTACAAATTAATCAGCTACAAGTTCTGCTTTCTTGGAAATAACATGCATTTAACAACAAAGTTTTATGGTTTAGCCTGGAATTATGTGGGTAGGCAGAGTGCAAAGGAAATAATCTGGTTGCTAGTTTACTTCAGAAGAGGAAGAAGGACAGGAGAAGGAAAAGAGAGTAATGAAAAGGAAGATGACCTTTTTTCCACAGGCACACCCAACCTCCCAAAGGATCCAGAAAAAGCAGCATAATTATCCAGTCCTCTGCTAACTAGCACTGTTGTAAACTGCACTTAGAACCAGGTCTGGCTTTGAAGCCAGTGCAAGAAGTCATTTCAGGAAATTAGTGCAAGTGCTAAACTAACACGATCCTCTACATAGAGAAACTGTACAGGAGAGGCTTTAATAAAAATCTTTCCAAAGAGCAGAATCAACCAAAAAATTAAATACTACAGGGAGACAGACAGACACAGATGCTGCTCTGTGGCTCATACAACATCTTTTGATATCAACAGTACCTAAATTTGTCTATTAGACATACTCAAAGACAGATTTCAGAAGCACTTTTTATCTGTGATACAGATTGGACTAAAATGAAAATAATTTTAGTCTGAACTAAAGGCATTTGCATGCAAAGGTCTCATAGTAACAATAGCAGAATTATTCCTTCTGGGATTTTCCAGCTACAACACTAGACTTGTTCTTGTCACACAAACGTAAAGCTTCTCCAGGAAATAAAAGTTATTATTCTAAGGAAAAATGGGGAAAAAAGTTATACTGGAAAAAGTTTGAAAAGACCATCATATGCTTTGCAGTGCTTGGTAACCATAAACCTTTTCAGTTTTAAGAGTCTAGAAAAATGTACAAATTATTTTTCATTTTTTCTATGAAAAACTTCAAGACCTCTCTGCTTTTTAATGAAAAAACCCTCAGTTAAAAGAAAAATAAAAGAATTTTTAAAAACCTCAACAAACCATCCAAACAACCAATTCCACTGTCAACTCACATTTAAAAAGAGACATTAAAGCAAAAGTAAAGCACAGAAGGGTGAACTGACTTTACCAAGGTCACTCGTGTACCAGGTGACTGCACAGAGATATCCAAATATGTTTTCTCTAATGGTCACAGCCAGAGCCCCCAAAATTAACAAAAATCAAACAACAGCAAGGACTAAGAGAGTATTTTTACCACTGTCATTAGTCTGAGCCAACTACATGTCACAATCAAATTAGTCATTCCCCTTTGCTAAGTATAGGCCAGTGAGAGTGAAGAAAAAACCACCAAGACCATTCCATATCTTGTCTCTCCCTAAAGCCATTTGAGAAATGCAACATATTCCAAGCCAATGGATTCAACAGAGCAGTAAACTGCAACTATACAGCATACAAATAAAGAGTTGAACTAGGAAAAATACTCCCCAAGGTTTTGGCAAGTAGATTTTCAGGTGAAAACTGCCCAAAAATATCTCATGATAGAATAGGAAAGGGAAGTCACTAGCTGAAGCACCAACTCCCAGGAATACTAAACTACCTCAAGTTTAGTAAATAGTGGGACTTGTCAACAAGGCACAAGTCACCTCATTTTCTGAAATACGTATTGAAATCAAAATAATGCCCAAGTAACCATCAAAAGATAAGTCAAGTCTGAATCCACGGTGGGAAAAAGAATAGAACATGAGCCCCAGCAACACTGTACAGAAGCAGATCATTTAAACACCATTTTTTAAATAAGACAACCTAATACTGGAGAAACTACAGCAGTACAGGTCCCAGTACAGGACAGGGCCTGCCAGGGAGCAAAGGTCAGGCATGTCTCCCTAAATCTACAGGCATCTTAGGACAACCACATTGTCTGGCTCTTAAGTCACATGGAAATAGAAGATACTTAGTAATAATTACCTCAGGAAAACTAAGTCAGGCTGGCCTGGCTTACCTAGACCTGTGCAGCCAAAGGAGATATAGCATCCCAGGTTCCAAATTCCCAGAGGGCAATTCAGAAGTTCAAAAGGAATTCAATACCAATGTATTGTACACTGCCTGTAGTTAAACTGATTGCATTTTGTAGCATCAGTGGCTGCTTTTGGTATGGAAAAGTGCCAAGTGCAGAAAGGTTTCTCTGTAAATGAGTAAAAATACATTTCAAATTGACTTGGAAATAAACTCACAATGGAGACTGTCACTCCAGCAGTGTCCTCTGTCCACATTTCTGATTCCTGTGCTCACCACTTGTTCCAGCCCCAAGCACTCTCCTGCCCTGGTCCATGCATGTCCCCTAACCACTGGCTGAACAAAGCAAGTGCAAGCTCCAGCTGGTTAAACACCACTCCTGACACAGGAAGGCTGCAAACCAGCTGGAAGATGAAATAATAAAAGGAAAGCTGTAGGCTTTCCCTTATTATTGTACCTTTCCCTCAGCACCTTGCCCTTTAGCTCAGCAGGAGCACTGGGATGTTTACTCTGCCTCTATGGCTATTGCCAGGTTTATTCCTTAGGCCAACAAGCCAGATGAATAAAGCTGAGATTTCTGCCCTCCTCTTACAGATGCTATTTTTAGATTTATTTTTCTAGCAATTTTCACCAAATCTCCAGGAATTTCTTATCATGCTATTTGTTATCACCTCTCTCATTGATGAGAGCTTAAACTGCCCATGAGTACATTAAAAATAAAAAACAGGCAAGTAGTATAAAAAGGACAAACTAAGGACACAATATATAAAAGACTGGAATTAAAACAGTACACAGGGTACCAAAAGGCAAGAAAATCAACTCCCAGAGCTCACTCTGTGTGAAAGGTGCATCCAGCATGTGCAAACTAACATGGCAGGGAAAAAGCAAGAGCAGCAACACACTGATGCATGTTTTGGAGCCTTGTGGTTCTTAAACATAATATGAAATTAATATATTAATTTCACATGTTTAAACTTGGTTTTAACCATCTTTATTATTGGATGAAGCCTTGAGCAACCTGCTCTGGTGGGAGGTGTCCCTGCCCATGGCAGGGGGTTGGGACTAGATGATCTATAAGGTCCATTCCAACGCCTAAAATTCTATGATTCTAAACTTGATATGAAAAGGTTTAAAATACCATTGATAGGGACACACATCAAACAAAGGATCTTTATTAAACACACATGGATTATAAGATGTCACAATAAAGGACATTGAAGGTTACAATCCTTCCCTCCCCAACCTGTGGGATTTTGGCTTTGCTCAGCTGAACATGGACCAGGGTCTCACAGGAGTGGCCATTTCAGACTAATCTCCACAGTTATTAGTTCTCCTCTCTCTAAAATACAGCTGAGGTACACCCACCAAATGCCTTGTCCAAGGCCAACAGGGCTAGGTCTCAGAGCAAGGTTTCAAATTCAAGGGTCACTGGCTCCTACTCATGATAAGAACAGTCTATTTTTATATAAACATTCACTTGCACAATACCAGCCCTGTTGCCTGCAGGGAGAAGTCCTCTAGACTACTATTGTCAGGCAAGTTAAAAAAGCACCTGTGGGAATATCTCAGACACAGAGTCAGCATTGTTACAGGCTGAGTAATGCCATTCACCAGACTGTGAGAAAAGTTTGCTGTTAGAGTAACAGTCCCTGCTAGAAAGAGGTATTTAATTATTAACTCTGAAGAGAAACTATTCAGGAAAGGGATTTCTATCTGTGTAAAACCTGCCAGAGCTCCTAACCCTTGGATTCTGAGGCTTTATCCAGGATTATATGTATCAGCTCAAGAAACAGCTTGCCAAGCTACCAAATTAAAATGCTGGAGAAGATCAAGCATTGTCTTTTCAAGTTATACTAATATTAAAATGAAAAATGCATTTCAGAAGGAGCTGAAGATGGTGTGCACAGCCCCAGCATTTCACACCTTGCCACAGTTCTGCAGATAAGGTCACCAGAAGAAAATTTGAATTGAAGACCAACTGCAAAGGGCTATTTGCAATTTGATAGGTTCAATCTCACTCTGCACTCCCACTCTAAAGCTGGAAATAAACAGCATTGCTTCCCAAAGAAGCTAACCCACCCTCCCTCACACCTCAGACCGCTCCACTCTTGCCCCCGGACTGCTTTAATCTCTGCATTAACACAAAGAGTGAAGCAGAACAAAGCACCGATCCAGGTTAAACTCCAGCTTTTTCTTTTTTGTTTTGGGAGGTTAGTTTCAACATCCATCACATCTCTGAACTGGATCACTATGCAAATGTTTGCATAAGCAGCGGGAGAAAGGTGGCAGAAGGCCAGAAGTGAACAGCCACAGCTTGAAAAGGGCAGAACCACTTTATCCAGAGGCAGCATTAAATGCTTGCCAGCATAAAGTGAATCTGAGACACCACTGAGCGATACGAGAGAAATCTCCATAAATTCAGCCATCAGGTTACCCCCATGGAAACATGCTATTAGTACCCAAATACCATAACTCTGACCAGGACTGCTCACTGAAACCCACTGATACAAAACTCGTCGGAATGCAAAGCCTCAAAGAATGTGAGTAGCAAACCAGAGCATGCACAAGGAGTGCTAACCAGCCCATAGCATAACCTCAGGGGAAATGAGGCTCGTGGAGCTTCCCCTGTTCCCCTAGACCCACGAGATGGGGAGGAAACTTTGGTGGGACCCCACGAAGCTGTGCTGGTCAGGCTGCAGCCCTGGGTGCCTTCTGCACAAGGACCATCACAGTCTCCAATGCTACCTCCACCCTGTTCCCTCAGCATGCCCAGAGTGCTCCCACAGTCAGTGCCAGGCAATGCCCCTGACACACAGGGCACACAGATCAATGAGGTGTCCTGTCACACAGACCATGTGCTACTGCAGACACTGATTTAGAAAGGCTAAATCACCAAAACTACTTTCTTGGGGGTCAGGAGCTCAGAAGTTATCTAAAGCCCACTTCATTCACAGGGCCAGGGAACAATCCCTGCTCTGATTTTACCTAGAAGTATAGATGCAATTTTGGAGACTGAAGAATAAAGCACAATGACATGTATGAAGGCCCTAAGAAAGTTAATCTCTTATCCTGTAGTTGCCTTGATCTGTAAAATGGGGCAACTGATTCTTGAGTCTTCTCTAAAGCACTTCCACTCCATGAAGGAAAATGCTGGAAAACCAAATCACTTCCATGCTATTTAAAAAAAAACAAAAAAAACCCAAAAAAACCCAACTCCTCCGTGGTAACTGGCTAAACAAATTTAATAATATACTATTTTTCTGCTAACAACCCCCATAATTACAGTTTTATTCCCCACACAGCAGTCCTTCACTTTAATTCACTTCAGTTACACTGTCTGGTAATGTATTTTTGATCTCGCTGTTAAATAACTGAAACACCCAAATAAATATTTTAGAAGATATGTGCTGACACGTAAGTATTAGTGTACCAGAATGACAAGCAAAATTTCTCCTTTTCTCTCAAGCTGTTGTTCCTCAGTGTGGCATTTCTTACCACAAACCTGAGTTATTGATTTGAAATCAGTATTGACAACCAATGGACATGTCCATTTGTTCTTACTGGCACCACCAGAAGATTGGTTTTACTGCTCTGTTCAAGGGCAGATTTATTCTGTCCTTGATTTCTTAGCTAGGTGATCTGCACAGGTGACAAACTCTTTTGCAAAATGGCTCAAGAGTGAGACTTCATCCCACCCTTTTTTTTAAGGAAGAAGAAAATTCAGTGAAGGAATTGTTGAACCTGCCTCTTATTTCTGAGGCAGTTTGTTATCCCTTGTTCATGTATATTTGCACAGCACAGACTTGCCAAAAAGAGGCTAAGCCCCATTAACTTCTGGTATTTAGAGTCTTAAATACCAACATCATATGATTAAGGTGGGTCTTAAGCTCAGACTGTAAGAATGTAATTTTTTTGTTTTATTAAATATATGCACTTCACCATTAGCACTGCTGTGCACATCCAAAATCTACACACACAGCCTAATTCTGCAAATACAGGGTAGTTTTCTAAAGGTTTCTCTAGTTTCTAAGCAGCTTTGGATGTTAAATTTCTTTTTTGTTCTCTGTCTCTTCTACTCAATATTTATTTTCCTTGTAAACTATTTGACTGGTCATGGTGCCTTCACAGAAAGGCTGAAGTTCAATCAGGCAGACGTAAAGAGAGATTTTTTGGGGAAGGATAGACCCAAAGAATACAGGGGAGAAGCAAGTTATTGTACTGAATGAGGAAGGCTGGAAGACAGGCAGAGAAACATATAAAAAAAAGCTTTTGAACATCTGAAGCAGATTTCGACATGAGAAAACAGAACCTGTTAGCAGAGAGATGAACCAGGTGTAAAGATTCAGCACAGAGCTAAGCAGTAAAGTTGGTTAAAATGGTCAAAATTCTTTTGAAATTAAAAACATTCAAACATCTTAGTAGGGGAAACATAGCAAGTATTTATAAATGTTAACCACCACAGTGAAGTTTACAGTAAAGGCCAACTCCCAGTGGCAATATAAGATCTTAAGTGGCTTCTTTTAAGCCCTTGCAAGGTTTCCAGTGCAATTCTATCTGACCTTTAGTTAAAGGTCATTCTTCCAGACAAGGAATTACTCCAGCCCTGTAAGCCCCAAGGCAGCTAGCTTCCAGCCTCTGTTCATTTCCATAGTTGTTTTTAACTAGTTTTGTACATTTATTAGAATTCCTGCTTTCCACCAGGCAAATTGACACACGACAGTACTCCAAAGTCAGTCTTTAAACACTGCTTGCAATGGATACTACAGTTTACCTAGGACAAAATCACAATGCTCTTGGAAGTATAAAAGAAGACTGGATCCTACAGCAATTGCATACACTTACTTGTAAAACCAGCACTCAATTTGAGTATCCCACTGTTCAGGACATACTAATACAGGATTCTAAACCATTGTAACACATTAGACAAAAGATGCCAAATAAGTAACAATTAAATAACTAATTCAAACAGGATGAAAAACAACACTTTTTAAGAAAATGCACCAATAATATTATCCACAGATCATCTGCACCCCAAATCTGAGATGTGTCTCCTTGGATTCATACATTCAAATAAATATCCCTTCCTAAGCAAGTAGGGTTGGATCTGTCATATTAATCTTACATTGGTGATCTTGCTAGGAGCAAAAATATAGAAAGTAACCTTCTGGGATCCCTTTTAAGCAGTATCATACCTTGCACAGGGAATCAAACATGCATATAATCCCACTGCAGTCAACAGAATCAGTTTAGGAATAGCTCCAACAAGACTGGACATCTGCACATTGTATGCATGAGTAAAACAAGGGCCAGGGTAAGGTATGAACAGCCAGTATGAAACACTGAAAAGTTTACCCAGATTATCCAGTTCTGGATCTAGAAAGGCATTTCTTCATGATATGACAGCTTTGATATTAGATACTCGGAAGAAATTTGTTATTGTGAAGGGGCTGAGACACTGGTTGGGGCAAGCAATTTTGTCTTCTAGGTTTTCTGCTTCCCGACTCTGCTTGCATTTAACTATGTAAATATCAAAAAGATTATAATATTTTGGAA
Organism: Acanthisitta chloris; assembly: GCF_000695815.1. NCBI lineage: Eukaryota > Metazoa > Chordata > Aves > Passeriformes > Acanthisittidae > Acanthisitta > Acanthisitta chloris. Next base: position 29,015 of record NW_008689707.1, on the reverse strand, counting down.
GGGAAAGGACATGAGAGAATTTTGAAAAGATTTACAACAGGAGTTTGAAAAAAAAAAATAAAAATCAAAGCTTGTTGAACCTATTTACCTCAGTTTCATGTCCCTCGTGGACAAAGCAGCTTAGTTGCTTGTTAATTTGCATTTTATGCTTATCAGCCTTTTTTCCTCTTTTTGCATAAAGATTTTTTCTGATAATTCAAATACAAACAGAATTAAATGCTAACAGAGGAGCACTGTTTGTGTCTTGTTACATAGATTAGATCAAGTCCTGAGAGTAGATAAAGCAGATTCCCCCTTCTCCTTACATATGGATTAAGAGTTTACTATGAAGTTTAACATGAATTTTCTCCAGATGTGATCCTGATGGGGCTATTCTGTTATTTCAATTTATTTGCTGTGTTGCCAGAAATAGCCTCATTGTTTGCATTAGTTTAATCAATTAAATAATATGCAAATTAAAACACCAGCAAAGCTTCAAAGAAGATGCTCTGAAGAGCAAATAAACTTCTAGTTCAGTTGCTTCCTAAATTTCTGAGTAGCTGAGCAGGAATAAGCCCTGGCCTCAGCACCATTAAACCAAGTTAGGTAGAGAGGAGGGAAGAAAGGCCTTCACATACTTAATTTCTTCTCTTAATCTATAGGGAAACAACAAACAAATGGTGACCCAGAAAGGATGCACACACTGCAGAAGAACTAGGGCAGGTGACCAACCCTTGGTTTAGTCAAACTCCAGTGTAAGCAAAGCCACATGCCATGTCCTCACTATCTCTGTGCCCATCTGTGTGTGTCTGCAGCAAATATCTCTGCTTCCCAGTGACAGATGGTCTCCAGGCTTCTCTTAGCCTAATTGCAAAAAAACTTACCTGACTTTTTTCCAGAGGAAATTTGGAAACAGGAACTCTCCTGACCTTATCTGCATCTTGCCTGGTTATTTTCCAACCCAAGCTAAGCATATCTTGGGCTTTAACTTACACTCCAGCCTATGCAAGCAAGTCTGTGCTCATGGCACAATTAAAGATGCTCTTTAGGATTGTGTAGGTGAGTGATGATACTGATGGCAGACTGGGGAAAATATCTGCAGGCTGACAAAAGTTAAGTGATCTGCCAAGATGACCCAGACAGCTCAGTGATTCTGCAGCAGAACTGAGAAATAAATTGTTTTCTTGACCTTTGAGATTTTTCAATTCATTATATAGATACAAAACTCATTTTTACCAAATTATGGTAAGCAAAAATTTAGGCAATCAGGACACAATAAATCTTAGTTATTAACTTCCTTTAGCAAGGCTTTTACTACTCCTTGTTGGAAAGGTGCCTACCCAGCCAGACAGCTGCTCCAGTATCACTGACAAATGCTTTTACCCAGCTATAGGTGCCACGTCTGTATAATCTCCTTGCAGTCACTGGAAAGCTAAGTTGGGCCATGGTCTTCCTCCTAACTCTGAGCTTAGCCTCACACTTAAGAGAAACAGCAGATCCTTTTCTTCAGCTTAACAGTCCTTCTCATACATAGTCTTAGGGTCTGTCAAGGTTGGCCATTGATTCAGGCCTTTGCAGCAGCAAGGGCATAGCCAAAACTCTTTGAGCTGTCCCTACTTAAATGCCAAGTTTAGTTTGGAATTTGATAATAAAAACAAATAGCATGCTAAATCACCCTGGGATAACTGCTTACAATACTTCTAAGTTAGAGTTTAGGACACTAACAGCACTGTTCGATAACTGCTTACAATACTTCTAAGTTAAAGTTCAGGACACTAACAGCACTGTTTTTCTGAAGTGTCCTTCCCTCAATGCAGAATTAAGGTAAGTATCAGCTTCCATGATGAAAAGAATGACCTGAATTCTCTGCTGTGCCTTACCAGTCAGAGATACATCAAGACATTTGGGTCAGAAGGGTCTCTGGAGGTCTTTATTTCAACCTCCTGCTCAGAGCAGGTCCAGCAATGAGATCTGCTTGGGCTGCTCATGCCTTTATCCAGCTCTGTCTTGCAAATCTCCCTGAAGTCACCTTTTTCCCAGGCTGAGCAAGCCCCTGTCCCTCACCCTCTCCTTGTAAGACAAGCACTCCAGTCTCCACCTCCTCCTCCACAGAATCTGCTCCCATTTGTCAATGTCCTTCCTGTATTGTGGGAAGTCCAAAACTGGACACAGCATCCAAGATTTGATTACTGAGTGCCAAGTCACAAGTGCTATAACTCTTCTCAGTCTGGAATAACTGCTTAAAATACTTTTCATTTATTAAATTGTGGCTGTGCAGCTAATAGTTACAGTTTATAACAGAGATTCGGGTAAATGTCATCATCACCAAAAGTTCTGGATTTATTTATATCACTTACAGTGATTTCTTTACAAAGTGTAGTTTCTACCTGTTTATGTAGGTCTCTAATTCAGTCATAGGTAATGTAAATCCTCAAATGAGGCTGCTGGAGAACCAGAAATATTTTAAACAGATTTATTTCTAATTGACTAGATTTCATGTTGATTGTACTCCTCTAAGACCTGATTAAGCAACTTCATTACCATTTATAATTTTATGACAGCATATTTTGGAGATTCCAGCCATGGAAATTATCACAGTCTAATCAAGATATGCAAACTGAATATAAAAGCTCTTTTAAAAAAGATCTTGATTGAATCAGGATATAAAATATTCCTAATAAAAAACTCAGCATTACTTGAACTCCAGGCATACTACTACCAGTTTCTGCCATGGACAAAGTATTTAATCAAAGTTCTTACCAAAAGCTTTGTAGGTATTGAACAGCTGCTGATACAGGATTTGACAGTCAGAAACCTTTGTGAAGGACATCCATGTGGGACTGTGCTTCCCTGGGAATGAAAAGCAGTGATGCCCAGGAATACTATGCTTGAAAGGCCTCCTAGTTTTCTATAAAACTGGGGGCTGAGGTGACCCTGTAAGACACTCCCTTCACTTTGCATAACTTCTTTCTAGTTCACTGCTCAAATGCTTCCACGTGTGTTGCTAATGTGAACAACTTCCATGCAAAGCTCACTTCCTAACACTGCTGTTGATGCTGTCAGTGCTACCTAGCCCTGCACCTCATTATCAGAGAAGAATAGCATCTAGGCAGCTCTGCTTGCTGTGTGATGCAGCTGTGCAGGGAAGGAAATAATTAAACCCATCATGTGAACCAAATCCTTCAGGACATACCCACTAATGAGATTTACAAAACCCACTCTCTGCTTTGCTGCTTGCAGGAATGAAAGAGACAGAGAGAAAAACCCTCCTGTTCAGCATTAACATAAAACTAGAAAGACATTTTGTTCAGTTCACACTTTTAAAGGAAAGAAGCATTAAAAAGAGATTTGCCATTAGGTTTTATGTCTGCTTAATGTTCTCCCACAGATTTTATTTAGTCTGCCTCACAGTTGGTTTGGCTTGGGTTTTTTTACACTTGCCATCACTTGCCTTATCTCAAAAGTTTTCTCCAGCTCTAAACTCCTCTTTTCCACATGGTTTTTCTCCCACACATGGACAGTGACCATTTCTGCTCCTTTCATAGTACTGCAAGCAGATCAGAGTTGAATTTTCTTACATGTTTCTTAAAAGGGGCTTATGAAAAAGAGGGAGAGAGACTTTTGACACAGTTAGATAGTGATAGGACAAAAGGGAAATGGTTTTAAACTAAGAGAAGAGAGATTTGGATTAGATGTTACAAAGAAATCCTTTACTCTGGAGGTGCTGAGACACTGGCAAAAGTTACCCAGAGAAGCTGTGGCTGCTCCATCCCTGGAAGTGTTCAAGGCCAAGTTGGATAGGACTTGGAGCAACCTGAGCAAGTGGAAGGTGTCCAGGCCCACGGCAGCAGGGTTGGAACTATATGGTTTTTAAGGTCCCTCCCAACCCAAACCATTCCATGATTCTATGTATATATAACTACAGTATTTTGTATATTATAACAAAGACTGTTAAATATATATTGGTATGGAAGAATAAAACCCAACAAAAACCCCTAAAGACTCAAAACCATAGATTGATACATGCAGCAAAGACCTACAGTAATAGTTTTAAGAAAAACAGAGACCTGGGATGAAAGTTCCAATTCACTAACTACTCCAAGCACGCAAAGCAGGGAAGAGTGTTTGCAGCCTGTATCAAACATCCCTGTCACTGCTGGCTCTCTGTGGAGCAGCACAGTGTGCAGGCAGGGATGTCTGCTTTTCACATCTGCAGTGACTGTGACTGCTGTGAATGCAAATGGGGGAGAAGGGCATTCAAGAAAAATGAAGAGCAAGACTGCAAAGGTAAGGAAAGACCTTACACAATCACATCTATATTTTAAACTGTTTCAGTTTATACGTCATCGAAGGTAGCTACGAGTAACTGCTGCTCCCTACACTTTAGACTTCATTTAAACTGTTTCAGTTTATACGTCATCAAAGGTAGCTATGAGTAACTGCTGCTCCCTACGCTTTAGACTTCGTTCAAAGGTAGTTCAGCCACGCACTGAGGACAGCTTGCTGTTTCCCAAAAAGAGTTTAGATGCAAGGAGTAAATAATTTACAAACTGAGTGACTCAAGTTCATTTTCCTGTTCCAGAACTATTCCCCATATTTCCTTTCACAGATCACACCTTCTCACTTCTGTATCCAGTTCAAATAAGCACATCCCTTAGCAGGGAGTGGCAGTGTGGGCTCTGAGGGATTATTTTGCTCAACCTGACTCTTGAAAAGCTCCTAACCACAACTGCAAACTCACTGAAACATTTCAGCCAACAAAGCATAATTATTCCCATCAACTCAGCACATTGTCAAATACCATATTTAAAATCCAAATTTGCACACCTGTTTCTGTACCCTTCTCTTTTGACTGATGTATTTATCTTTGATAGTGGCCCTACCACAAAAGCAAAGAGTCAGTTATTAAATGCCTTGATAAGCCAGAAATTTTTGTTGCACTGCCTTTGAGATACATCTGGGGTTTTTAACCTTTCTCACCTTTTTTCCATCTTTTGAGACTACTGCTCCAAATTATACTACTTCATGTCACCACACACCTTACAGCAATACACATCACACATTTTACATCATTTTTGTATTTTCACTCTCCTTCCAGTGCTCATCCAAAGGGACTGTTAGGACTCACTATCTAATCTTTGATCTGTGTTCATAATGTGCATTAACACAGCCCCTGCAGCAGCCAATGCAAGAAAAGGCACCTTCAGTTTCTCTTATCACAGAGAAAATGAGTCTGTTAGTTTTCAGATCATACAGAAGTATCAAGCTTTACCAAAGGAAACCTAATTTTAAATCCATGTCCTTTTTGTTCTAGCTTTCTGATTTCTGAGTTTAATATTTCTATTTATTTTGTAATGATTGAACTGGAAGCCTAAAAAAACCAATTCTAGTTTAATAAGAAGTTACAAGTTGTTTCCAGAGCCTCACCAAAATTTTTGACATGGTGTTTTAAAAGAATCACAGGAAAGCAAAGATAAAAAAATATATAATAAATGTAGAGACTAGAAGCTTTTTTTGAATAAAAACCACTGAAAACACAGCATTCAGACATGGTAAAGAAAAAGATAAAAGGACATGATTGTGCTGTATCCCAAGAGGCTCTGCACTGACTCACTAGTCCATCAGTTCTCACCTAACTGTATGACAAGCTCATTACAGCACAAAACACCATAAATTCCTTATCCATTTCTAACATCAGTTGCTAATTTGCAGAGAACTCATTAATAAATTGCTCCTAGATAAAAACCAGGGAGTTTATCATGTCTAATGTAAGTATTACCACATTAGTCTACCTACTAGTTCATATTTAAAGTACATTAGGCAGGAGGAGGAAGAGCTGTTCCATGTGAGGATAAAAGTCAAGGAGACCTGTCAGACACCTTCACCACAGGCTCAGATAAGCTTCAAATTCGGATAAAAGTCAAGGAGACCTGTCAGACATCGTCATTACAGGCTCAGATAAGCTTCAAATTCCTCTGCTCTGAGATCATTCCTGTAATCCACCTGTAAAGCAGGAGGAGGAACATTTTCCTAGTTGGGGATCAAGCAGGTTTTTCAGGCATTTTTGACCCCCAGTTTACTGAAACACACCTTAGCAGAATCCAAACACACCCCAGCAGAATCCAGCATGACACATGGTTGTCCTAGGCTGTAACTGTAGGTTTGCCCACCTGACATGCAGAACTTCAACAATTTCTCTACAAAATTAGTTGGGCACACTTACCTGTCAATACAGATGACAGCAACAGTGTGAAGATGATCATCAGAATCTAATTCTCTCTCATCTCAGATTCCTGTAAAAAAACCAGAAAGATGTCAAGAAGACTGACATGTAAAGAAAGATATTAAGTGACCTAATGGCCACCCTGTTTAATATCTATAAAGCAGAACTGCTCAAAGCATGAAGGAGACTTTGAAAGAGAAAGTTTATGACATTGCAAATTTCCAAAATATTCATCATGCTGTACCATAAATATTATGCATAGCTTTGCAAGGGCAGAGCCTGATGTAACCTCACTCACTCCAGAGTGCTTCTGGCAGCATGCAGTCAGGACTGAGACAAAAATAGGCTCTTTTGGTTATCAAGAAAGACATAATTTCAGGCCAGATTTGACAGAAGGTGAAAGATGCTGCTCTGCTGTTCCCTGCCAACATCTTCCTTGATTTAAGTCTGGCAAAGCACTGAGCATCCCAGGAATGTCTGTCTGGGGAACAACCCAAATTTGGGCAGCAAGATGTGTTTTTTTCTCCCAAGTCCAGCTGAGATCCAGAAATTAGGGTCTGCTGTCTCTAGGCTCCCAGAGGGATTCCCCAAATCAGCTGGCACACTCCAGCTCTCAGCACAGGGGGGATAGCCTATCCCTAGCTAACTGCTGTGCTCCAAAATGTGCATGACTAGATTCAAATTTTAATGCCTTCACTGGTGGGTAAGAGCTCATGCTGACAAAATTCTTCTCCATTATGTATTTCCTCCTTTTACAGACATAAATGGAAGAGAAAATCCAGAGATTTCCACTGCAAAAGCAAGTTTGACAAACTTCTTTGACTTTTTGGTGTGCTCTGGTGTACAATACTCCATCAAAAAAACACTACTAAATGATGTTACATCTGTTACTTCCAACACATTAAGAGGTCTAAAGAGGCTCTATTAGACACAAGAGTAGTGTAAAGCAGTTATGTAGCTCTGGAAAAAATACAGAACATGACCATAAGTGAAATTGGAATTACTCAAGGATAATTCTGTGAACATCATTGGCACTGCACAATTTACTTCAGTCTAAATAAAAACTGACTTCACCCCAAATTCACCTCTCCTTATTCTACGCTTTACTAGACCCTTCCTGCTGTTCACATGCAAGTTAATGCTAATATGTGCATGTGTAGCCAAAGATTTACATATACTTTCAGCATATTTAAGCCAATTCTTTATTTGAAATAAAGACAGACTTTGACTGTTTTACTAAAAATAAACAAACCTATCATAAATATTTTGAGTAGGAAGAAAATACTTGCAAATCTGTCTTCAGCACCTGCATAATTCTTCACAACTCTCTTAGAGCAGCAACAAAAAAAAAGTTATTGAAGGACATTTTCCACACAGAACTACTGTATTTTGTATCAATGTAAGCTGCATTTGAGAGTAAAACTTGTAGGTTTTGCATTTTTAGAGTGGGAGATAAAAACATGATCTCCACAATCAAGGTCACAGGAAAGCCAAGTAAGGCAAGATCATCATCTGTTTCTTACAAGGCAAACAGCAGATGCCCTACACAAGACAAGAGGTCATGAGAATGAAGGCAAAGCAAAAGCTGAGTGGTGCAGGTGACACACCTGAGGGACATCATCCAGAGGGACCTGGACAAATTTGAGATGTGGCCCATGGGAATCTCATGAGGTTTAACACCACCAAATACCGGTGCTGCACCTGGGTCAGGGCAAACCCCATCCCTGGAAGTGTTCCAGGCCAGGCTGGATGGGGCTTGGAAGTAGAAGTGTCCCTGCCCACAGCAGGGGGTTGGAACTGGATGACCTTCAAGGTCCTTCCAACCCAAACCATTCCAGGAATCTATGAAAATAACTAAATGACAAGTTTCTAACTCAGAGAGATGGGATAAACTGCTTCCAGTTTTGAACTCTCTTGTTCACACCCACCAGCTTTCCATTTCTAAACAGATCCAGACACAGTGGAAGAATAAGCTGGGACTGGATATATCAAGCACAGGTGAAACTTTCAAAACTGCTCTCAAATGCTGACACATCAGCCCAATGTATTTGAAAAGTTTTATTGCCTTTAGGAAATATTTACAGCTTGGTCAGTTTTGGAGAGATATTGCTAAGATTTGCTGAAGGTATGACCACAGCAACAGCTTGAACCTTAAGCAAATAGTTTTGGATTTTGTTGGTAAACAAAATCAACAACAGCAACATAAACATTAAGCATTCCACATAAACGTGAGGAGCCAATGTTAAGCATCCTACTAAATGCCCCCACAAATAAAAGCTGCAGAAATTCATTGCAGGGAATTTTTGCGCTTGGTTGTGGAAAAGAAGAGTATGCAGCGTATTGTTCTGTGTGGAGGCCAAATTCTTCTATTTACAAAAATTACCCAGTGGCATGATTCCATTTTGCATTTTGGATGTAAACTTCTTTTTCACTGTGCTCTCCAGAGCTAACCCTAGGGATAAGAAAATCAAGTGAAAAAGCAGTGGTTTGCCAAAATCAAGGAAAAGGCCTTTAAATAAGAGCATTTGTATATTGCAAATTCATAGAGAAAATAAATGATGCCAATATTGGCTTCTTACTGAGGTGTGTGATGTTACACTGTGGAAAAACACCATTGTTAGAAAAGTGAGCAACTGTGATCTCTGCAAAAGGATTCTCTTAACACCCACAGGCAGACAAAAACTGAATCCCCTCCCAGATCCTATTTATCCCTCTCCTCAAGCACAGTATCACTAAAGCAGAACCTTCTCTTTATTCAAGAGCCTATGATGCACTCCTAAATAAATCTGTGCTGTGAAACCCCAG
>NW_008689707.1:9887-19978 GCF_000695815.1 Acanthisitta chloris | reverse complement strand
TTCCCTTCCAGACGTTGTTTTCATGTGTGGCTGGGCAGGAGAGCACAGCTATGCACAGGCTCATCCTTCTGGAGACACCAAACATGACAGGCAACATGCTCTTCCCTCTGTGGGAGCTCTAGTGTGGGTCTCACTACACCTGATCACCCACTTTTAACACGTTTGTAGGAGCATAACACCTCCAGTGATTTCTGTTCCTTTGAAAAAATCAGCTGAAGTTGAGCAGTAAATTCAAGAAGCATTGGAAATAGAAGATGGATAAGGAGGGGAGAAAAGACTGACAGCACAGCACATAAGCCATTTTCCTTATCAAATCCATCTATAAAACTCCAAGCTGTAACTCCAAGCCAAAACAGAGGCGAAGGGCGCAGTTAGCTATTTCCACACGATTCAGTGCTGTACAGTGAAGAGATGTGACATGTTTGCAGTGTGCACTGTAGCAATAGTAACTTGGTTCAGGGAGCAGCATAGCTGCAGCTATGCAGTATTTATAGTCCTCTCTCCTCAGCTTCTTACTGCTGCTCCTTTCCCCCAGGCGGATTAGCCTCCTGACCCCAGCGAGCTGCAGCTGCTGCCACTGCTGGAGGAAAGCCCTTGCTGTACCTCTGTGCTGGGGAATGAACATTCCCAAAAGGACACAGGTCAAATCTTCCCCTCACATTTGGCAAAATAAGGAATGTTCCAATATTTGTATGAATTTTAACAAGTCAATAGAAGGTGTAACCAATGGTATGTATTCTATTATGGTCTCCACAAGCTGTTAAAGCAGGTGGGGCAGTGCTCCTTATCTCTGTTTAATGGGCTGTCAGGGACCCAGGTATGACCCACAGAATTACACCATCCCATTGTGGGATGCTTCACCCCAGCGTGAGGAGCCAAGCATTCCCACCTGGATATAATGTGGAGTTTGGACCAGCACAAGGAGCCCTTACCTACTGGGTTCCCAGAAGACAAGAACTACCACTGGACCTTCTAGTGAAGACCAGATCTACAGGGTCACTGCTCCAACAGAGCCATCACTCCAGGAGGATTATAGCCACCATTTACTCAGACCACTACCAACACCCTGACTGACAGGATGTCAAGTTGCCTTCTGACTCTGACAGTGGTTTCTTTTTGTACTGTTGCATTTATTGTTTTGTTTTTCCCTATTAAATTGTATTTCTGACTTGGAGTCTCTCACTGGTTTTCTTTCAAACCAGCACACAAGTGGAATGAAAAAGACACATTTCTTACTTTTTTTTTTTGTGGCAATACATAGGTTTAATGGATTTTTCTACACCTGTTCGTGGGCATGTCTGCTGCACACCTAGGAAATTAAGTCATTAATTAAAAGGAGCAAAGTGCAAGTAACCTCGACTACTGAATAGATCAGGCCTATGTATACAAACATGCATTAATCCTCCAGTATGCTGACTCACACAAACACAAGTCAACAAAAATCATGCTGCCAACATATTGGCAAACTCAAGTGACTATTTCTGCATAAAACTTCTTAGCACTATTTCAATGCCAGAGTATTCCCAGCTTCTGTTTCTGAGCTGGCTCCCAGCTGACCAGCCAGCTTATCTGCACAGATGCCTGCACAGCCACAGAGAAACAGGCATCGCTGTAAATTTATGAGGATGGCACAGGAAATGGAGAGATTGAAACACCCAAAAATGAAATCTGGGAGCATTCAATGACAGGATTAGCATCTTTTAATTATGATGACTTAAAAATAACACACTTCATTTAATTTAACCCTATCTTTTCTGAACACAAACAACCCTTAATGCTATCACAGCATCCTGTTTTCCGTGTTCATGTACACAAAAACATCAACTTATATATCAACAATACCATCAACCCTGAAGAGCCTCTTATCAGCATATAAACTGCTGTTCCTAGCAGCCTCTGAAATCAAAGCTAAAGTGATGCCTACGGAACATGAATACCAGCAGAGTTCATGTGACTATAGAATCCTTCACATGACCCAGTTTAGTGAAAAACTGCTAAACCAGGCCAGTTATGCTGCATGAAAAGTCCTAACTGCTGCTCTAACAGCACACTCCTATGATTTACAGGGAGGTGAAGGCACTGTAAGGCTCCAGCAGTCCATTAGTTTAGTAAAACACAGTGATTCCCAGATGGCTGTAACACCAATAGAGCCCAAACACACAGGCTGAGCTACACTTTCCCCAAGTTAAACTTAGAGCTCAAATCCTGAGCTAAGTACTAGGACCAAGACTTGCATCTCTGGCACATATGGACATGATGGATTCAAATGCTGCCTGGGAGAGATGTAATAAGCAAACCTGATTTGATTCCAGCTCAACAAAGAACAAAGCAACATGCTGAAAAATAAATGTAGCAAGGGAAGAGCTATCAGGGATTTTGAGAGACTACTATCATTTAATCCTGCAATTATATAAAGCCAGAGCAAACAAAGTCTGGCCACAAGGTTGTAGTGTGAACAGAATCAGGAAAACAGTGCAAGGAAGTGGAAAAATAGCGATTTTATTCATCAGGAGACACCATATTTGGGCACATATTTAAAATTCAGAATAGAAAGAACTCCACATGGACCTTTTCTGAACTAAATGTGAAGCCTACAGCTGCTCAAACACTTACTGGAATGAATTCACATATTTGTGACTCTCTTGGTTTTTGCTATGCTTGACTACTCTAATCTTTTTTCCTCAGCAGCCTAAACATAATGGCTCAAATGCTTCTATATTGTGTGGAAGCAACGAATGGTCTTCAGAAATGCCAGATGCTTTGTAGCTTCACATTATTCACTGCTTATGGCAGCAACTTCATACTAGCAGCAAAAAACCACCCCAAATCTGACCAAATCCAGACAATATAAACATGCACTGTTAATTTCATATACACTAAAGACAGAGAACCTCTATAGTCCCACACATTGTCCCTTTGAAGACACTTAACAGATGCAGCACAAAAAGCTGCACCGATAATTTGGGCAACAGAATATGCTAAAATGAGATGTGTTAGCACAAAACCAGGGATGTTCTATGAAAATGCAGAGGTCACTGCTTTCCACCCAGGCACCAGACAGCTTCTTCCAATTCTCTGGATTTGGAGGAGGGAAGACAGGGTGTAAAGGTGTGCACAGGGCTTTATCCCACCAACCTGAGCTCTGCTCAGTGTCCTCTCACTGATCAGTTCAGCAGACCTGGATTGCTTCCATGACAGACTCTGCCTGGGCAGTGCAGCAGCAGAGGGCTAGACAAGGGTGATTTTCACTTTCCCTAGCTCTGTGCAATGTTCATGACCCTACCTGGACCTGTGTTAGAGCTGACTTGATTTTCCTGTCCCTTATTAAGCCTATTTCCAAAATACTCAGCAAATTAAATAGGTGTTAGACCTCACTTAATAGTTATGACCTGCATATAAACTGCAGATCTCCTAACACCTTGGCCATGCATAATGCAGAAGGAATAGTGCACAGCTGAAGTTAAGAGCTTGAGCAACTCCCTTGCTGAACACCTGAGTGACACAACTTGTCTCTGCTCCTTAGCCACACAAATTGAGCACTGCTGGCCACAAGATTATGACCTCTTACATTTCCTTCTTGTGACAGCAAGAGTCAGGAGTTTACATAAGTGATGTATGGAGTTTGACCAGCCTGAATGAATGTCGAGTAAACTCAGAGTTGATATAAATGCAAAACTATGAGAGGCTTCAAACTTTACTATCTCAAAATAAACTGAATGTAACCATCTGATCCAATTTGGGCAGAATTCAGGTCTATCACAGAAAAACACCCACTTTTAAGCAGAAAGCAAATAGTCAGGGGTTTTAAATGGGACAAGCACAGTAACAGTCAACAACCCTTCCCAAACTCGGAATGCTACCGGGCAGTACTGCTGCCCAAACAGTTCTGCAGAATTTTTCACCCAACATGTCACTGTGCTGCTTTACACCAGAGATTTCCCAAGTACAGGAGCTCTAGCAGGAACCCTTAGGGCAACAGCTTTCTAGATTTTCCTCCTCCTCTCATAAAGTGGGACAGCCACAAATTCAGATCACACCACCCCTGGCTGCTGCCTTCTCTAACAGATTACTTAGGGTAGTATAACCTTCATTAACAAGGTCCCTTTAGGGAAAACACTGAATACTCAGGAGCAGAAGAGCTTGCAAGGTACTTAAATAGCAGTTGTACCACAACCAGTCAGACTGAGAACCACCTGAAGCAAAGAACAGTTTAATTTCTATGATGAGGATTCTTGAGGCCTCTGAGCATGTCATCAACTAAGGAGAATTCAAATAGGAACAGACCACATGCAGTAATTTGTACACCTGGCACCTCATTAAGTGATGGTTCTTAGCTACTAAAACAACTAACTGCTACTAAACCAACATAACATAACATAATTCCAAATAGGTGTAGCATCAGATCCTGCATTTTGATTGTCTGATTGTAGTAGGTTAAACAAAGTAGGTTAAAATGTACAGACATGGAAAGGAAAATACCTCCTTCCTATGCTTATCTAAACAGAAAATGGCAATATAATTAAAGTAATAAGTACTACTACAAATCATCAGCAATCAGTGATGAAAGAAAAATGTGCCACCCTCAGTTCATGGCTCATCATTATTTCATTCCCCAAATACTGCAAAAACCCATAATAACTGCTAAATAATAAAAGCTTTGCCAAAAGCCAGAAGGTGCTTACTTTGGGTGTAATTTTTCATGCAACCAACTCAATGAATTAAACCCTAAATTCTGTGCTGCAGATTTTCTAGGATTTTGTTCTGTGAGAAGGTGGAAAACTTTGAAACCTGGATTCACGAGAAGATTTGTACTCATTACCCACCTATCCTTTTAAGCCTTAGCTCAAGGGAAAACCTATTGATTCTATTTACCAAACATAGGCAGCTGCTTGCATTTTCAACACTTCAGCCCAAAAAGAAAACAAGATTTCCAAGAAGAGAATAAAGAAGTGAACAAAAATCTACAAATTATACATACCTAAAGGAAGAAACAGCCTGAATCTACTCTCTCTGGCAGAGACCTGTGTGTGCTGTACTTTCAGGCTCCATTTTATTCACATGCCCCACCTAAGCAATCAGTGCTGATTGGGAAAACACTTGTATTGCCCCCAGTTACCAATCAGGACTCCCTGAGGGCAGCTGCAGCCTGTTTCTTTATCATTCTCTTAAAGACAAGGACTTTAGCGAAAGATAGGAATCTATCAACTTTGCTGGCTGAGCTAGTGTAAGTAAAGAGAGATGAAAGATGGAGTAATACAAGGGAGAGAAACCAGCATTGGGGTTGACCTGTGCAAGGACACCCAACCTGCTCAGGACTGAATTATTCAAGCACCAGGGTGAGCACACAGGTCAACCCGTCCCCATCCTGTTCACTTGATTGGCACCACCTTTAGGTTGGTGTAAGAGGACAGGATTGTTAGTATTTGGAGGCTTTGGGTTAAAAATTTGCTTAAGAAAAACATTTGCCATTATCAATGAGAATAAACCAGTTCATGTCACAGAAGTTCCAGGAAATAGAAATGCAGCAGTGTATCTCGAATAATTGTCAAATAATTTTATCAACCTGTCATGGAAGATTAAACTGTTCTTACTAAAAATACTCTATGACAGTCATCTCAATAATAAAGAAAACATTTGTGCTAATTTAAAATGTTAAGGTTTAGCAAGTAAATCATCAGCCATGGAACAAGCTACAAAGGTTAAGAGCTGCAACTATGTGATCTCAAGAAATTCATCAGGCCTAATTAATCTGAGGGTGCACAGTTTCTTCATGGAGAAAATTGCAAGCAAAACAAGCAACAAAAAGTGGAAACCACACACAACTTAAAAATTATGTATGGTGCTTGTCAAAATACAAGTAGATCGGCTTCTCCCAAATCACCGGGAGTATGTTATTCTTATTCCATTAAAACAGGACAGGGAAAGACACCCTTTAAATAAGCAGGGTGTGAGCAGCTTTCAGACAGACTCCTGAAGGGAGTTTCTTCCCCAAATGCTTGAGCCAACAGGATCTGGGACACAGATCCCTAATCCACCCTTGGATTTACCTGTGAAATGTGGTGAGCTGGAAGGGACCCAGTGGGGAAATAAAACCACAAGGAAACACAAGCCTCATAACATGCTATGAGCAGAGTTTACAGTGAATGAAACTCTACAAAGTAGGTATAGCAAGTACCAAAACATTCCCAGGAATTTTTTGAGCTGTCTAAATGGGATTATCTCCACATACACTGGAGAATAATCAGCAAGATTAGGCTCGTTACAATGCAGGTTTATGGGCTGTTACACAGCAGATGTATAGAGTGGGAGCAGATTTTAGGCATCTCTACCAACAACTCGTGGTCTTTTAAATGCATAGTTAGGATAGGATTCTTTTCTTTCCTTTATGAGTCCAGATAGCAACAACCAAGGTTCAATGAAACTGGAAGCACAACAAATGGAAGAATATAAAAGCTTTCCACAACTTAGTAGTTCATAAATCTTTGCACATTTTGGATAGCCACATGCATTAAAGTCAAATCTTAGTTCGGAACAACTAGGCATAAATTTTGAGTCTATTAGCAACCCACCATCCCTAGGGAAGTCACAGCTCTCAGGCAAACACATCTCTGATAAAGGGATGGGAGAAGGGAGAATAAAACTGACAGATGTACACAAATCTCCACGGAGATCTCAAGTTAGACAAATAAAACCCATGCCAATCAACAAAATTATGCAACTCTTATTTACCTTTGCTGAAAATACAACGAAATTTTCATTACAAAAGAATTACAGCAGGAAAAGAAACCCCTAAGAAGGCAGTTCCTGACATTTTATGTAAAGGACACTTGAATCCAGCTGTCTCCAGTTAAGCATCCATGAGACACAGCTGTGCTGTGCTGTGCTGACAGCCCCTCACAAAGCACATCACCCCTGTGAGAGCATCACCCATGCCTTTATGCCATCTCCAGTGCTAAGACATGAGCTTTGGACTGGTGTGTCAGTGCTGCACTGGTTTTTCTCACTGCAGTGAGGCTGTTTGTTGCATTGCCACTGGGTACTGGCAGGTCACTTTGTCACCATCCATCTCCCCACTCTTTCATGTGGAGACTGTCATCCCTATCCCAATGAGCCTGGTTTGGCTTTTTCCTTGTTATGTGCCTAGATAGATGTGGCTGTCTACACCACATATGATGACGTGGCTCATTTATTATCATCAAAGTACTGAATATAAGCTCTGCTGACTTGGGTTCTGTGGGGAAGTAAAAATCTCTGTCCCTTCTCTGAATCACCACAGAGATATTTAGCACATTAGTGAAACTTCATTATTAATATCAACAAAGCATCTGAGCCAAGAATACAAATTCCTCACTCACATAACATATTGCAGTAAACAGAGTTTCACTAGGCATCAATTTATTTGTTTGGACTTTCCAGTAAGGATCTACTGCACAGAAGATCAGCTGTTCTTCCCACAGGGGATTTACTCAGCACTGTATCCCCACTCAGAGTATCGATGTAATTTAAGGTCTTCAGTTTGTACAAACTTGGCTCTGTCTAGAATATACAAAGGGTGAATACAATTAAAGAAAGCACATAGCCTTTTCTCCAACTTTCAAATATGGGTCACACTGTCTTTTGTGTTTTGTGTTTCTTCTATTCATAGCCTGTTCCCTTCCCTGGCTTTGTCTGCCTATATACAGGTTAGTCAGTCTTATCCATGTGACCTAGTTTTGCTATCCACAAAGCTGTTTGTTTAACACCAGAAATACTATGAAATAACATAATACTGAGAAAATATATCTCAAAAAACCTAAAGTACTGAAAAAGCCATAGATCCCTACAAAAATACACTGGGCTACTAGAGATCACTAGTCCAGCTCTACAAATATGAAGATTGCAGTGTGGAGAACTGACCTTCCATGCTAAAAAACTAACTGTTAGTATGCCCCAAAGCAGTCTATGGCTACACAGCCTGTTAAGTGAATTCAAATATTCATATACACAGGGTAGTGGCAGCCTCTGTTTGAGTGATCATTACCTTGAGAAACAGTATTTTTATTCAAATGCAGCTTCAGACAGAAATGACCCTTCCCTTCCTCCTGGAAAATACCAGGTGTATGTCTGTCAGGAACTAAGCAAAGCTAACACTACATGGTGTCACCCTGACCTGAGATACAACTCCAAGGTGCACCACAGGGAAAAAAAAAAAAGAAAGAATAAAAGTACGTGGAACTGCGAAGAGCCCATAAGTGTGTGTGAAATACGAAAACATTCATTTGCTGAAAGATGTATATGGCTTCCATGAATCAATTCCCTAATCTCCTCCTGACAGAATGTTTTACTGCCTATGTGAAAGAAAGAAAGAAAAGCAAGGAGACAAACTATCTGTAAAAGTCACTGTTGGCAACAATCCACAGGGCAAAATCTGAGTAGCCTGACCATTCTGAGCTATCCTGGGGCTTTCCCAAGAGTCAAAGAACAACTCTGGATCCTATTTCCTACAGGGAAGGAACCACGAGCTGTCTGCAGAGCTGCATCAAATGGCAAAACTTACACCACTCTGAGTGCTCACAACTTAACTTTCCACAAGGTCTAGGAGAAATCTGGAGGGAGGAAAGGAGCTGGTAGCAGGGAGCAGCAGGAGAAAGTGATGACTGGCTAAGAAAACAGCAGATCAAATATGAAGTTGATTAATATGAAGTGACACAGATAAAACCAGTTCTAAACATACTGCAAGGAGCTAATTGCTGCCATGCAAGAAAGACAGTACTTTGCAAATGTCAGTTTTACACGCTGCATTCACAAGAATAATATTGCTGCCATGCAAGAAAGACAGTACTATGCAAATGTCAGTTTTACACGCTGCGTTCACAAGAATAACTAGAATATTAGGAAAGAAATAAAGATCAAAATCAAAGATATAAAATCATGTTATAAATATGTGAAGTGCAGGTCTTAGCCCTAGTCTTTCCCTGTGTTCTTCTGCTTCCAGTCTTGAAAGAGCTAGGGTGGGAACAGAAATGATGCAGAAAGTTGACCAAGTAAATAAATATATAAAACCAGAGAAAAAAATACATACAACTCTCTAAGCCTGGAGAAAGTTTCCTGAGATGTATGAACCATTATGGGTGCCTAGAGAAAACAAGCACAATACTTCCTAGGTCCTCTAAGAAAAGCAGTAAGAAACAGCAAGTGAATGTCACAAGCCCAAGACACCCCATGAAGCTGAAGAACTCACTGCCACAGGATTCCAGTTTGGCTATACCTTGCATTTAAGTCTTCTCTGTGTGTCTCTATCTCCCACCTCCACCCTCCTTGACAGAGTGTGGTGTGAGTGACTCTCCTTCCCAGGACAAATCACAGGAGTATCCCGTGTGCCTCATTAATACCAATCCATGCAAACACAATAGTAAGCACTTGAACTAAGCATCATCACTAAGCACAAACAGAATCAGTTGTTAATAACCTATTAGCAACATAATTAGCAAATTGGCTGTTTATGCTCACTATCTATCATTCAATTTGCAAACAATATTTTGAATAGATTAAAACACAATATTATCAGTGAAAGTCCCACCTGAAATGTAACGTTTTCAATTAAGAGGTTACTGAGCTTCCCC
Organism: Acanthisitta chloris; assembly: GCF_000695815.1. Lineage (NCBI taxonomy): Eukaryota > Metazoa > Chordata > Aves > Passeriformes > Acanthisittidae > Acanthisitta > Acanthisitta chloris. The sequence goes on along the minus strand of NW_008689707.1, from coordinate 10,376 downwards.
ATAATGCACTCAGGTTTACTTTTGGAGTTCCTGGAAGCTCTGAAAACATGCTATCCATTGAGACATTATTTCAGAGGGAGAGAGAGAGAGAGTGAAAATCACTTTCTCTTCACCCCAAATAATGCATCCTTCATGTGATGCAGAGATACACAGTATTAAAGAATGATGCCACACTATGTTTTTACACAGCAAGAAAATTATGCTCTCAGTCCTCAGGACATTCTTGTTCATGCCTAGCACAATGCAGATCTCTGAAAATTAAAACCAGCATTCTTTAAAGTTAAACTTCTATCTCCTAACACAGCAGGTATTGGGATGCAATCCATCCCTCCACAGCAGAGCTGACACAGACCTGAGACCCTGCGGAAAAAAATCATGTACCAACCTGAGTCTGAGGCACTGTTCTGCACACAAGCTACAGGACTGAGCTTTACATAAACTCCCTGAAACTCTAACACCCAGAGGCCAGAACAGTGCACATTGCAGTGT
>NW_008689707.1:2069-9869 GCF_000695815.1 Acanthisitta chloris | reverse complement strand
TAATTATCAGATACTCATCCAATAGAGACTTAAAACCAGAACAACTTTCACTCATATTTGTGACAATCCCTATAACAGGTCTCATGCAAATATTCTATAACTACACCTATAGCTGTTCTCCTTCCACAACTTAAATCAGAATAAGCTCAGAAAAACTGAAGGATTTGACCTGCAGCTTCACTGTTCTTTGGCTCCTCTAGCTTAAAGCTCCTCTGCAAGGGAATCACTAGTACTCCTCCCACCCACACCCAGCCCCGGGTGATAAATGCCCTGTCTTTCCCTTTCCCATCTTTGCCTGGCCTGAAGGATTTTACAGCCTCTGCTTTTAACTGCCTGTTAACCCGTCTGAGAAAGGGAGAAAACTTTTAGCAAAGACTCTGGTCAGTTACACTTCCCTTGTGGCATGGTCACCAATGACATTTACAACAGCAATCTCCACAGAAATTCTGGAATGCAAGCCAAGAAACAGAAAATGAAACACAGAGCAGTAAAAGTTGAGTTGGGTTTTTTTCCCATGGGATAAAGTACATGTCAATGCTCTGGGTAAGACAAACTAAAACCTAACACAGTTGTCAGTATGTAAAATAAACATTTTTGTTCCTCAAATGTTTCTCCTGGGGTTTGAAGTCTAAAAATTTCACATTGCTTTATTCTGTACATTCAGTTTACTTGACTGACAAGCTAACTGGCATTCAGAGTGGCACAAAACCTTACTTTTCAAACCTGACTGCAAAAGTGCAAAGGCCAGAGCAAAAAGCAGAATTTATCAGAAGTTAATTTCAAGTACTTGTTTAGAGTCATCTTCACTATCAGATAAACACTATGCTGGTGGCAAGGTGATGCACACTATTCTGATTCACACAGCAGGAGTATATTTAAAAAAATTAGCATGTTTGTCTCTTCTAACACTTTTACATCACATGAAAAGTGGTGGGTTCAGTTCAGTTTTGCAGGTGGTGCTTGTGGTATTTGCAAAGCAAAGATAACACTTCAACTACAGGCTGGTAAGCTGGCAGACAGGAGAGGGCAAACTGTAAAGATGGTATGCAACGAGTATCAGCAGCAGTGGGAGTCATAGGAAGCCTCAAAAGTAAGGTCAGGCAGCAGGAGGAGAGGGACAGCTCCCTCTGTCACCAGCTCCTGTCCCTCACACAGTGTAACTACACAGAGGACAGCCCTGGGGTATCCCAGACTTACACCCAAGGGAAAGGAAACAGAATAAAAATAACATCCATGGGTGCAAGACAACTTCTGAGGGGTGAAGGACCAGGAGGGATATTGAGTGCTGACCTTGAGGTCACTCACTGCCCCCCTGGATGACCCTACCTTATGTCCACGAGCAGAGCTGTTCATATGGCAGTCAGAACCCACAAAGGCAAACCTGCAGACGACTTTTCTGTCCTGATGGGCTGGTCCTTTCCAACAGGGAGAGAACGGATCAAAGAGGATGTTACAGAGCTGAAAGCAAAAAGCAGGAAAAGTGTTAAATTTCTATGGGCTGTTGACTTTCCAAGCAGGTTTCAGGCCCATTTTAGAGAGAAGACAATTGGTGAGCAGAACAGCCAGTCTTCCACATGGAAGCTCCTCAGATCCTCCCCTCAAGCCAGAAAGTCACAAACAGAAACTTTTATGGGATACAGGAGCCTGGTCTGCCACTCCTGTGAAGCAACCACACCTGCAAGCTCAGGTGGGTGAGAGATGCTCACCCTTGCCAAAATGGCTGAGCCAAATGGAAAGAAGGTCCTCCAGAAGGACCATTCTCTATTCACCACTAAAGGCACTTAAACCACTAAAGTCAGCTGAAACAAAACCAACCCTAAGTTCAATGTGATTTAAAGTAGTAAAGCACTGTGAGCCAGTCAGTGCAGGGCACAATTTTGCCTTGGTTTCTGTCCCTGCTTCACTGTGGGTGAAAAAACCCCAAGCAACCTCTGTTTGCTTGAGTCCTCATGCAGATCCTTTCAGGAACCCTCAGCTGACACATCTTGCTGGTCCTAATAGGAATCCCATACTTATAACCTGCTATTTCCTGCAGCAAACAAGTAGACAAGCTTGTCTACCAAACTCACTGTCATCTCATTTTAAACTTTTCATCTTTTTCAGGTCTAATCTGAACAGCAGATCAGTACATGATAGGAGAGGGGAAATGACTGAGCTCCACTAAGGCCTATCATTTTGCTTATGTTTTTCAGGCTAAAATATGCCTCAGAAAATCCTATATTAATATTTCCTGGAGAAGACAGGAATTGTACAGTCCACTGCACTGATGGTAACATCATTCTGCAATCTTGTTAAAGTAATGCATGATAACAAAACTAATAACAATATACTACACCAAAGTCATGTCCTATGAGAATCTTGTCTAATTGGATAGATATCATTTAAGAGAGACATAATGTTTCATACAGCCAAAATCATTTCTAGTCTACTTGTGAATCCATGGTCAGAAATAATGGCTACAGACATGTATACAGGCTACACTAAATTAATGAGCCAAATTACTGAGCTTGCTACAGCAATGGCATGCTGTAAGGGGAATCTTACTGGAAAGCAGCTGATCTAAAAGACCTAGTGGAAGATTTCCACAGGTCAGTTACCTGCCAGGTTAAAAATTACTCTTATTGCTAACATCAAAGCTGTGAGGACATGTCCTGGGAGTAACCCAGAGGCTGGCAAGTGGCATAAGGTTTATTACACTTCCATGAAAGGATTGGCAATGTAATTCACTACTACTGCACATCAGCACTCATTTCACAGAATCAGGTTGCAAAAGACCTCAGAGATCATCAAGTCCAACCTATGACCTAACACCACCATGTCAACTAGACCATGGCACTAAGCGCCATGCCCTGTCTCTCCTTAAACACCTCCAGGGATGGTGACTCCACCACCTCTCTGGGCAGTGCATGCCACTGTCGAATTACAATTTCGGTGAAGAAATTTGTCGTGATGTCCAACCTAAACCTTCCCTGGCACAGCTTAAGGCTAGGTCCACTCATCCTGTTGTTGGCTGCCTGGGTGAAGAGGCCAACTCCCACCTGGCTACAACATCCTTTCAGGTGGTTGTAGAGGGTGATAAGGTCTCCCCTGAGCCTCCTCTTCCCCAGGCTGAGCTCACCCAGCTCCCTCAGCCTCTCCTCATAGCATTTGTGATCCAGACCCTTCACCAGTTCATTGCCCTTCTCTGGACTGACTCCACCACCTCAATGTCCTTCTTGAAGTGAGTGATTTAATATAGGTTCATGGGATCTGAGCACAGGCTTTTCTCATTACAAAAGCATCTTTGTGTACCCAGAAAAGTATCTCAATTTTTTTAATTATATGCTTCATTTAATTGAAGCTACATTTTGGTTAAAAATTAGACTGAAGCCAGTCACACCTCAAGCTACCAAGACAACTGGTCCAGAATCTTTACTAACAAATTCTGAGACATGACTCTTAAGATGTTTCCCAGGAAGGGGAGAATCTTTTACACCTAAGTCAACATTATAGACTTTCAGTTGCAAAATTGACTAACTGTGACTTTTACAGCCTAATGAAGAAACTGAACACCAGTTCAGGCAAAAATGCAGGAAACCAAAGAGCGTATAGGAAGTAAAGCTAAATTTGAGAAAGAATTTTACATTTCTTATGGAGTGGGAAACAGACACATTAGTTTTCACTAGCAACAGAGATTTTTTTACCAGCAGGATTAAATGTGTGGCATTTTAAGGACTTTTTCTAACACTTTTCTTGTTGTCTTTTCCACTGCAAACATTTTCTCCCTGGTTATGATTAACAAAACACAACACTTCAGCTGTGACAGGCTTCGCTCTTGGTCATTTCTCTCCATTTCTATTTCTCTCCTTCTCTAATATCTGTTGTCTTTCTTCCTTCTCCTCATCTACCCTCTTCCCTTAGTACTCCAACTGGGCTTCATTCCAGCTGGTACAACCCATCAGTGACCAGCAGCTATTACAGCTGACCCAGAAACATATCTCCCTACCTGAGACACAACAATGTGAAAGGATGATCTGCAGGAGTCACAGACTATTGAAGATACACAATCTCTTCTCACATCTCCAGGTAAAATTCATTACAGTAGAATGGTAGCATAATTTAAAATATTTATATTGAAGTGATAACACAGATTAAAGGAGGAATATTTTGATAATCAGATTAAGAACTATTGAACATATTCTCTGTTACACTCCGGTGATTAAATCTTAAATGCAAAGCTTAAACTGCTGGTTTCACAGCTTTAGAGGCTCAGTGTTGAACAGAAAAATACTGTTTAACTAACTGGTTTTCTGGGGTTCACTTTCAAAATTTACTCAGACAGAGTAAATATCCTCTGTAATTTACAGGATGTTATTCCCAGAACTGTATTTCCATAACAACTGCATCCTCATTACAATTCTCAGGTTTTGTCAAGAGCTCACCCTGCTGATATTTTGTCAGCAAAGTTTAATTAAACAAAAGCACTCGTGCACTATGAATCTGAAATTGCAGTGCTGGTGTACATGGTGAAGTATAAGGGTGTCACCAAACCCTAAATCAGCACTACTTAGAATCCAAAGGTAGGAACAAAATGGCTTAACCAATTATATATGACAACCTCTTCCACATGAAAGCACAATACCAGTTTCAGAAGAATGATGCCATAGGGCCTGAACATTATGGCTACAGATCTATTAGTAAACAAAACAGGCCAGAGATTGTTTATGTGGCTTAGCTGCCTGCACTGTCACTAGTGTATGTTTAGCCTGCTCACCCTGGGATCCCAGAGAGTCAGGGAATGGGCACAGGTCAGGTGCCCAGAGACCCCAGGCTCCATCCCCAACAGCCAGTCTGGTCACTGCCACTCTGTTTCCGAGAGGATAGGGCTGAGACGTGGGAGGGAGCTGTGCTGAGCCATTTGGCCTGAGGGATGGAGACAGCCACTGGCCTATTTAAGTTAATTGTAAAGGCAAGGTCTCTAGTGCTTCTAAGGTGTTGGCACAACACTTTCTGCATTGTTCAGCATCCCATTGCTCCACCAGGCACAGCTATCAGGATCCTCACAGGACACTCACAGGGCTGAGCACAATGCACATAGGCCCCTACACACAGGAGAACACATGCTCAGGATTGAACATGGGTGCACTGCTCTCCCATGCATCAAAGAGACACACTGCCCTGTCTGGTTTCTAGATGATTTAGATGGTTTGGGGGTTTTCAAGTGAGAGATCCTATACCTTTTACTCCTACTAGAGAAATTTATTAGAAGCAATGCTGAGTGTGAAATACAGCTACTGTATCTCAGACATCAGACAGCCAAATGTGTCCATTTGCATCCACAGAACTGCTACACACTGTTTTGCCCTCCTTCCTGAAAGAAAAGACATGTTAAAGCTCCTATATTGAATTATCACTAGCAATGGCACTTTTTGTTTGCTTCTGTGTGTTTCTAAGGGACAGTATCAGGCACTCCAGCAGCACACTGTGTTTGCAGTGCTGCTGCTAATCCTGTTTTCAAAGACTGTGAGAGCTTTCAGAGAGGGAGAGCCCTTATATGCTCTGGCATCTGATCCAGAGTAACCCTGCACTGCCTTACAGACTCCCTGACTTACAGGCAGCCTATTAAAACAAGACCTGAGTTCTGGGCAAGTGATGCATATCAAAGGCTCGTTTCAGACCCTGAGTTCTTAACATGAATTTAATCTCATCTGCTTATTCTTAAAGATAGAATGACTCTGTCAAACACACACACTCAGCATCTCTGAGATGTCAGTGATAATCACCTCCACAACCAAGCGAGAACCCAGGAATTCTTATTCTCAGCATCTCTGACATCAGGCAAAACCTCTCCTGTAAACTGCTGGCAAAGCGCCTGTCTCGTATCTTTGTCTCCTGATTGCTCCACACACAGACTCAGCCTCATCTTTCAGCTCACACACAAAGCTCTGCGCTAGGGAAGCTGAAACCCAGGGTCAGCTACACTGCCACTCTAGCTTCAACGACATTATTTTCTCCTGGTTTCCCTGTATTCCTCGAAATCTGCAAATTCCTGTCTACAGGCATAGGTAGAAATCCTGACATTTCTGGAATGTGTTACATGCTGTGTTCATAAACGATCACAGTGAGTTTAGTGCTGGCAAAAGGAGTGTAAGTGTACATCATGCTAACTTTCTTCATTTTTAAGTAAATAAAGAAGCAATGAAACTTTCTGTTAAAATATGAAGACTGAAGAAAGAAACTGGTTAGAAAAATCACCATATTTTTAGATCATTGTTCTTCCCTGGATGAACTGGGAAAAAATTGCAGAAAGCAAACAGCAGTGCTGAAAGCAGTTGATATTTTCAGAATTCTTGGTTTGTGAATTCCAGGTGCTACTTCTCAGGCAGGCAGAAATTAGACTGCAAAAAACATTGATTTTAGCATGACAGTGTTTTTTGTAAGTTAATGACATGCAAATCATTATGCATGTATTTACATTTTTGATTAGGACAAGATTGAGAAGTTAGAAAATAGAGCAATGATCCTCCTGGAGGTTTCAGCAAAGATGTTTCAGATATGCTAGAGACAGGAATAACTAAGACAGAAGAGATAAGCAAAGGTCAAAAAAATAAAGTATTTGAAGGCTGAAGATAAATAGCCTGTCTCCACTACCCTCACCAAGGAGTTCAGGCTATCTAGGGTGCATACTTTTTTAATTAATGAAAAACTAGTTTGATGGTTAGACCTACGTCACACTGGGGCTCTGAGGGGCTTCTCTAGAAACTCACAGTTCTGTTACACCGCGAACGCTCAGCAGGCTCCCCAGCAGAATAGTCTGACCTCAGACACCGTGAAATTGAAGTCTGCCAGTGAAACTTAAGAAAGAAATTTGATCAAGCCAGAGGAGTCTCTTGCATAATTCACTTTCTTTTCTTTGGACTGCTCTTGGCTGGTCTGGAGAAGGAGTACCACACCTCTCGAGCTTCCTCACATCCCAGACACCCTACAGATGCCTTACCTGAGACATCCTGAAGGGCTAAAGCTGCAGGACCACCCACGCCAAGAACACAGTGCAAGGAGGAGAAATACTATTTCCAAGATGCAAACTACCCAGGAAGTGCTGTGGCCACCCGTTAGGAGCAGCCCACAGTGAGAAAGAGCAGGACTATTTCTGAGTGAGAGGTCCAAAGTAACACAGGGGCTACAGCATTCAAGAAATCTGCAAGCTCAAGACGAACAGAAAGCTTGAAAAACCTCAGCTGAGAGACAGAGAAAAGCACAAATGTGGGGAAAAAGAGCAAAGCTGGGAGAGACATCAAATGTGGGGAAAAAGAGCAAAGCTGAGAGAGACAGGGGATAATCAACCCAAAGAAATTAAAACTTATATTTTCTGGACCTAAGAGCAGGGAAAAAATAAGAGTACTGTAAGGGCCTTCAAATAACCTAGGCACAGTTAATGAAAGAACTTGTCAGGTGGCCTTGACCCTCAGATGTGTCTTCATGGGCTATTAATTCTAGTTTACAGCTAGACACCCGGAAAAGGTGTGCAGGAATAATGCTGCATTTGGCCAGTCTTCAAGCCTGGCTACCTAAATTCAGCTGCTACCTTTTCCAGTTTAATTCTTCTAAACCAACCAAGTGTGGCTAGAGAAGAAATACCAACACTGCTCTGTAGTTTGGAGGTGCTGCAGAAAATCACTGTAAATGCCTGGTGAGTACCTATCCCTAGTATCTGTAAGATCATATGGATCAACAAATTTGGGATGATTTTGGCCTTTTGAGGCTATTTTGTCTTCTTCCGTAAGACCAGGAGTGCTTCTAACTGAGATCTGACTAACCTGC
>NW_008689707.1:0-2017 GCF_000695815.1 Acanthisitta chloris | reverse complement strand
ACACTCTGCTTGTGCTCTTGTTTCATTTCTGGAGGATTCATCTATTTGGTTTAATTGGAGTCCTTGAATTTTTAATGTAGAAGATATGGGTGAAGTTAATGTCCTGTGACATCCAGGAGGAGAGCTGGGACTTCAGTGTCTTGAAGCTATGAAATGCACACAGGTGTCTGTTTAAACCTCACTACAGTTCAGAGATGCTGAGGACCTGTTAGCTTCCACTCACATCCATATCCAAGCTGGAAAACTCTTGAGGGGATACCCAGCAACACATCCAAGATTTTATCAGCAGGTACTCCAGTTCACTCAGTGTAGCTGCAACTTTTAAACAGAACAGAAACCTGGAAAGGATGGATCCACACTTAAACCCTTGTCTTGCAACTAAACCAGTGGGTCATAGAATGGTTTGGGTTGAAAAGCAACTTAGATAATCTAGTTCCAACCTTCCTGCCGTGGGCAGGGACACCTTCCTCTAGACCTGATTAGTCTGAGCCCCATCCAGCCTGATCTTGCTGGATGTGGAAGTTCCCCAGTTTCCTATTACAGACAGGAGCTGAGATGTTCATCTGAGCTGATGACCATTCTCCAGGCAGACCAGGCAACAGCCACTGCTGCTTGGTCTATGATTCCCTCAGGTGTAGCAGTGCTGTGTGCTGTTCTCTAATATTTGTTCCACAATGACAAGCACATTAAGGTCACGCTGTACTGGGTGATACAAATATACTATAAGAAAAACATGAGACTACAAGGATTGCTTATTGATTCCCATTCTTCACAATCATGGGTAATTAGGCAATCACAAGTCTAATTCAGACAGGTCCACATCTAATGCACTCACCAACACACAACCTGACTTAAAATAACATTTGGTACCAATAAAGTAACATATACCATAGACATATACCATAATGATATATATATACACACACCCCATACATATATACACCATAACATATACCAATAACATATCATAACACATATAAACACCTAAAGACACAGCTATAGACCTCAGGAAGAGACTGGGAAAGATTAATAATATTATCAATTATAACCTCTACCCTGAAGAGCTTCTTCAAATAACACAGACATTAAAAAAAAAAGCTGCAAAAAAGCTTTGCCACTAATTATATATTTATTCACAAGAGAGATGAGGTACTGTAAAAGCTACATTAGAGTCTCACACTGCTGAGTTGCATTTCAGCCTAGTTACCTCCCAAGACTTTGATAGGTTTAATGTGTTATTGTGTTTTTAATATAAGCAAAGGAGAACCAACCTGTTTCACAGTTAAGTCACAACCTTGAGCCACAAATAGCTTTAAACAAAGATAGTGTTTGTTTTCGAGGACTTTTTTTTTTCCCCTGACAGATAGTCCCTTCAACAAGGCAGGTTATTCTGAGAGGACTTAAACTGAGCCAAGACCACAGGAAAGGAAAAAGGGAAGATGTTAAAAAGGGAAAGGATGTAAAAACTTTCAGGAGAAGAATTCACCAGCGCATTGAGTTACTTGCAGGGAGGTTTTGGGACTTCTCCTGTGTTAAAGAGCAAGGCCTACTTACAGAGGGGGTCGGAGGAAGCATGCCAACAGCTGACTGAATTTCCTAGAGCTTTTACTACTCCGTGCAAACCTCAGGAAACGCTTTCCCACTGTGCATACTCCGATCCCTTTCTCCTCTCCTACCACATCCTACCGCTCGAAGCCGTACAGCGGGAGGGAAGGTCACTCGGCTTTGAGCAAGAATGTAGCACTCCCTACTTCCTTGCCTACTTCTACCTCTTCCTTTTGTGCAAAAAAAAAGTCAGGGTGCCCTCGTACCCCCTTAGTTTTCCATCCCCAGCACTCTGAGCGCCGTGTCCAGCCCACACCGCGCCCGTCCCCACCTCCGCCCGTCCCCCCCTCCCTCAGCCCCACCCCCTCCGCTCCTTCAGCACCGCGGGCGCCTCTGCCCCGGCCCCGCCGAGCGCCGCGGCTGACGGGGGATTCCTAGGGATGCCCACTCACCCGCTCCCCGCTTCACCTGT
>NW_008689706.1:0-18903 GCF_000695815.1 Acanthisitta chloris | reverse complement strand
TATATATATCTCCCTGTGTGCATGGGGAGCTATCCATAATGCACATCAAAATAATGCAAATGGTACCAAATACTCAAAAGTTGCATAATGCCCCAACATTTTCACATCTTATAGATGTTGAGAGGCATCTTCTGTAAACATTTTAATCAACTGTGATGTTTAAGCTTAATTTTTTAGACACAGAAACCCCTCCATACCCAACACATTATTTCAGTGTGCGTGTTTCACCTTTTGGATTAGAAACATGAATGTTTTCAGGATATACTTTTGTCACTTGAGCAAAGAGAATAATTGATAATTATTCTCTTAGCATGCAGCTGCCTCTTCCTTTAGTGCCAGGCACAGAGGCAGAGACTGCATAGCTCTAGCTACTGCATCTCACAGCTATTTAAATGAGGAGACTCAGCAAATTTCTATTCTTGGAAGTTATTCCAATGATTATAGAGCTCCAGTCTTTCCTTGTTTCCTCCTGCTTTTGTATTGATCTCAATCTTATTCCTTCTCTTTCCTTTATCTTTTCTCAAGATGAGGATCAACATCTCCATCTCGCGCTATCCGTTCCCCTGAATTGCATGACCTCCTCCACCACTTCTGCTGCACTCCCCAGGCCTTAGGTCTCCCATCTGAGATAGAAAGCTAGTATTTCTAGAGATAAGCTAGGACTGTAAACTCTTAACCCAATCTTCTTCAATCCCTAAAGCCAAGAGATACCCTGACTTCATTCCTGATACAGAAATGTCTCTGCTATCCTTCTTACTGCATTATGACAAACAGAGGAGGTAATGGGGACAAGAGAGAGTGATGTGATGGTCAGTTCTTCAGGCTGGGGGGACAGCAGCTGGCAGAGTTTGGGGAGCAGAATTGCAGGAAAAAAACTCATATTTAAGTTTTAGATGGCACATGCCTAATACAAATGAGATCTTAGAAGATATTGAGTTGATCAGATCTCTGCTGAGATTTGTCAACTAAACATTTCAGAAACCTTAAAAATTTGCACAATTTTCACAAGGCTGAAAGCTGTGTAAGTAACAGATGGGTTATTTCCTCTTTCCTCCCCTTAGAAGTGACATGTCTGAATTTCAAAGTGATCCAGTGAGAAAGCTTTGTAATCATGTCATTGTAAGGTTTCTGCCCAAGATAAGCACAAATGTATCCTCTCTATACTGGATCTGCAAAATATTGGAAAAAAAAAGAATAGAAACATGAAAAATAAAGTCTTCGTGGAAGGTGCAAATGCAACATGGAAATGCAGTCTCAGTGGTAGCATTTTAGCAAAGTCACAAGCCATGACAAAAGACAGGAGACAGCAGTAGTTGTGTGAGTGGCCCTGAGAAAGGACAGTGTGACAATACCTGTTCATTTCTACTGTGTTTAGGGCAATGGGACTTGGGAATATTTCCTGTAAAGACCATTGTACAAAAGAAAGAACTCAATTTTTGTTATCGGTTTGACCTTAATGTGTTTGGTACTTTGATGCTCCCTATTTGCTAATTATAATGATCTACATATTCTGAATGTTATATGCATCTGTGTGTGTTATTTGGACTCCTAATGAAATTTCAGCACATTTCTGGGAAGACCCAATGACATTAGACTTTGCATTTTGAAAAGGAAGGTTTAAATATGATTAAAATATAGAACAAAGTAGCATCCCAACAATACATTGAATTAACTGATAATCACATTTTTCCCTGAGTAATCTCTCCATTACAAACTCTCACAAAGGGAAATAATTTTCAAACCTAAAGCATTTTCATTTTGTTTCCCCATTCATTGAATGTTTACTTTATTTTCACTTAAAAGAAAACAAACAGTTCTTTCTTTCTACATTGTCCTACTGATCTGTAGCAATCACAGCCAGAAATGATAGTGAGAGAAACAAGAATAATAAAGTGCCTAGCAGGCTTCTTTTCCCTGCCCCAGATACACTGGGAGAGGGTTACAGCTCCATGAAAATATTACTGAAGAAAATATTTCAGCTTTCTGAACTATTTCACAGTGTACATCTTCTTCATTACAGCATTTTTATTCCTACAGAGAACTGTTAAAGTATTTCTAAACTCTCATTTTAGGATATTCACAGTTTTACATTCTATTTCTAGTGTTAGCAGGACTTAGCCCATAGCCAGGAGAGTGTTTTTATTATGCATTGCTAGAGTGAGGGGAATGCAAAGGTTTCTGAGGCAAGACTCCTTTAGTCTAGTAATTATGAGGGTAATGAAGCTAGGCAGAATTATTTTCATCTTATTAATAGCTGTGTTTAAGTCTCATAGAACTGCCTGTCTAGGGAAAGTATTTATTTCTAAACTAAGTGGTGGAAATTAGTGCATTATACTAAATGTTTATCCATAAATCAATGCAGTCTTTACAAAGCCAGAAGGAAAAATTGTCTCTTTGGCTGCCTATCATTTCCATGAGATTTTCCACAGTGCATTGGATAGGCAAATAGCTTATACCTTATTTTTAACAAAGGAAGATTGTTCCTTAGCTCTTTTAATCTTATCATTGAGGAGTAGTTCACAACCAGTTGGCAGTTGCACTCTTATCAAAGCAAGAACTCCTATACAGTATATTTGGTATAAGATCTCTTTGATTAGGTGATTTATGTTTAGGAAATTGTGAGGAGGTTTTTTCGAATTTTATTATCTAGGTTATTTTCAAGATTCTCATTAGCTTTTAGATTATTCTTCAAGTGGCATGTGTTTATGTAACAAGGCTTAAAGTTCAGTTTTGAGTAAAATATCCCTGAAGATAAAAGTCAGAGATGCATAGAATGAGTGTGTGTGTGTGTGTGTGTGTGTTGTCTTGTTTTCTCTTCTTGCAAAAATCTGTACAGATAAAAAGAATATTTTACTATTTTGATTGCCTTGCAATTTGGAACTGCAATTCTCTCCACATCTTCTTCACTGCTTAAGTGGCAATTCCTCCTCTCTGTTTTATTTTACCATAAGTGAAGCTCAGCACATTGGCAGGCATCATAATCACCACTGGCTTAACACTGGAGGAAAACAGTTTCCACAGGGTCCAGCAGCCCCAAGCTGCTGAATCCAACCCCTGAGATTGTGGATAGTGAGCTAGAGTTTAGAATGGCTTCAGACACAGGAGTTTTTTGCAGCTCCTAGGCAAGGAGAACAGGTACAAGATTGATGCAAAGCCACCTTCCAGCCCATCTGCCATCCTGCCCAGGTCCCATCCTCTGTCAGACCACACCATCTGCCTCTAAACACCTCTCTTGCTCATGCTTTGTACCATTTACTAGAGATGTAACATTTACTAGAGATGTAACTCCGAACTATTTTTTTCACTTATTTCAAAGTCTGGACCTATTCTTCTGTCACCTTCTTAGAAATTCTATCTTTAAATAGTTTTTTCTCTAAAGAGACTTAAATGGGCTTATCCTTTCACAGTACAGTGGATTTTTTCCAGTGGATGACTATTAGTACATGTGTTGGGACCTTTTTTGGATTACACTTTCTTTGTAGAGCACTGTCCAGTAATTTTGCTTTAATGTTCTAATATTAAAGGCATAGCAGAGATGTTAAAGAAATTTAGGCTACAGTGTGATAGGCAACAAGCAATAGGTAATATTGAAATTTTAAAATTTATACCATGGCTTTAATTTTTCTTTTTATAAGCTGTGAAAAATAAAATATTAGCATATGAGCAGAAAGGTAAATGAGGAGAGCTTCAGGCCCACCTTTCTCCTGCAGGAATATTAGTGCCATTCTCTATGCAAGGCTGACCAGCTTTTCTAGCAAGTGAAGTGCCTTTCCCTAAGGTGATATTTCATTCTGCTCATTTGCTATATTTGGATCAGGAAGAGAGACCTATAATTCAGAATATCCCTAAATGCACATCCTCATCTCCAGTATATCAAGAAAACAAAACATGTAATATGTTTTGTTTCTGACATTATTGCTGCCAACACTAGAGCATACAATTCACATCTGGATTTATTTTAGACTTTCTCATAAGAACAGCTGCATTTCTTGTCTTCACTTGGATACATGTTTAAAAATGAAAATTGCCATGGCAACAGCTGCAACCATTTATTATAAAGCAATAGAAGTGGAACTAATATTTGTGAGAGAAGCTCTGTTATCAGGATAGTATTTCATTCAGACAATGCCAGAGTAATTTTTCCCTAGCTCTTCCATTTTTTAAAAGAAAAATATAGAAAATATTTTCAATAATGAAATGTAGGTGGGATTGAACAGCTCAGGAGATTAAACAGATTTTCTTCTTCAGACTACTGGCTCATCTCAAATCCAGATTAGCAAGAGGCAAAAATTATCTGTTTGCTGTGCACATGGAAAAAAATCAATACGGGTATCGAGCTTTGAGAATCCTGTTCCCATACCAGCTGTGTTCTCAGTTGAAGCACAAAAACAGCAAATCTAGTACACAGGGTGTGTCTTCACTGGGGAAAAAATATGATGTGACCCATCTTTGAGAAGTGCTAACACCTAATGCAAAGGCAAATTTCGTAGTCAGCTTGCAATGCCACACAAAACAGTTCAAAGCAAACTCTCCTTCCCTTCATATCACTTGCAACATACTCTGTCACCCAAGAGAAGTGCACTATTTTCCCTAGTAAAATGTGGCTAAAGAGGGACATTCAGCACTGACCTCAAGGTTATGTTGCTCCAAGTCAGGATTAAGTTAGGGTCATCAAATGTATAGTCTGGGTACATTAGAAGTCACACAGACCATTTTGTTTGCATCTGTTCACAATGATTCTCAGAGCATTAATCTTTTTTTTTTAAAAAAATATCTCCACAAGAATCTGGAAAAAGACAGACAAATCATACTCCAGATGCTGAAAATCTACATGAAAGGTAGATTTTTTTTTCTATTTAACCCCCTTCTGGCTACCAGAAAATCTATTTTGCATGCACAGACAATATAGAGATGACATACCATGTTGTGGACATATACCAAGGATCACATTTCTTCCTATTTATTGCACAGTAAAGAGTCTGAGGCAGGAGTGAGGGAGAACACTGAAACAAAAAAACTTTAGACAGCCTTTCAGACTGCTTTCCCTGTAATTTTTATGGGGTTTAGTGTACCTTCATCAATTATATTCAGTGCCAGTGTACTGCTCTGTTCACAAGTTCCTAAAGATGCTGAAGTTCAGTGAAGGCTCTTTTCTTAATCTCTGACAGAAAATATTCTGGAAGTAAAAAACCCCAAGACTTGGTAGGCCAGAAGTTTAGCACAGCACTAGAGTATTGGCAATAGACTATCCATCTGCTCCAGCAGCAGACTTAGCTGTGTTTAGGATATAATAAACACAAAGTGTATCTTACCAAACTCTTAATAGACAAAGAGTACCCCAATTTACTAAAGTCTAGGTTTGTTCCAAAGGTTATCATATAGTCCAGCTTCATTAAGTTATTTTTGTGTCATGGACAATTTATTTCAGGGAGGTAAGAGATGAAAAACAGAAGAAAAAAAAAAACAAAACACCAAACCCAATTCTTTTATGCCTGAGGAAAAAATATGAAAGCATATAGTTCATTCCTTATGTTTTAAAATGAGATCTGGTAGAATATATAAGACTGGTAGAATATAAGACTGAGATCTGATAGAAATCACAAATAGTTTTCTTTCAGTTTCTTCTGCTTCCTCACTTAATGCTTTCAGTTCTTTGTAGCATATCCCCAGTAGCACATTTCCAATTCTGTCCTTCCTCTTTGGCACTCATAGGTGAACTCTGCACCCACTGTTACACTTCAAACAGGGCAGTTCCATGGAACAGCTGATTCTTGGCACACCAGCAATAAGAATGGAGTTCTTTCCTGTCTTACTGACAAAAGATGAGAAGCAGTGAGAGGAGAGTCTGTTTTCCTCCAGCTAAGGAGGACTGGGCACTTAGAGCATCCTCCTGCTGTCTCTGGGACTATTGAGCTGTGCACAGACAGGTTTCCTCTAAATCTAGAATGCTGTCTGTGAACATTGGATGCACCACCTTTGAACACCTCAGCCTCATGATCTCCATAAGCAGAGGCTACAGAAGGAAAAAAACCCTCTCTAAATATTAAATAAAAACCTGCTGTATGTGTATATATGCACATTGATCAGCTAAGCAATCTGATATTGTCCCTCCACCACTTTGTTTAGATTCATTCAAGGCGATTTCAGAGGAGATTTTAGTGCACTGTAGTACTGTTTAACCATCTAAATCTCAGGGGCAAGTTGATTTAAACCCTGGAGAAGGATGAGGTGAGTAGGACTATGCATTTGTGAAGGATAAAAATCAGCTATTATTACAGATGCAATGCTGCTATTCATCCCTCAGTATTTCACCTTGCAGACAGGTGTAGTGAGTTCTCCTGCAGTGTTATGATGATTAGTCAAACCCAGATGAAGGGAGTACTATCTGGTATAAAATATACATCATTTTCTGTTATTTCTTAAACTTAAACTGCTCCTGAGCAAAATCACAGGCTGTGCAATTCTTAGAAAATTACTATTCAATAAAAGTTTAGTGCAAACTGTTTCTGTCTAATCTCTACTAGTTGCCCATAAGGGCAAAGAATTTTTCATGGTTTGCCAAGCTCCTTAAAACCTACCTCAATGTGTTTGGGTTGTATTCTGCTTTCTTTTGTCACACCAGTGTAAATCTAGAACAACTGCATTGAATCAGTGGAGTTACTTCAGCTATTCATCACTGTAAGGGTAATTTGAGGCAGTTTCTCATCTAGAGCACTCAAGCAGAATGACAGCAAATCATTGTCATTTTGTGGGAATCTCTGCAGCATTCTAACAGGTATTGCTCTGTGCAGGCATCCATCAGGCTGCATCATTTTAGCAACAGGGAGGTAGAACTCAATTGACATAGATAAATGTCATATTTGTTTGCAAGAGTGCAGTCACTGTAAAAGACAAGGGTAGTTGAAAGGCTTCATTATCTCATCTTGGAGTTATCCCAAACATTTTAGTACAAAATGGGGCATTTAATTAAGACCACCTATCCTTCCAGTAATCACCTTCCCTACTTCTTAGGGTAGTCCATGTCTTGTTAGTGTGCTCTGATGTTTTATACTTTGCTCTGTGTGTATGTAGGGTAAATTAAGTCCCATAGTATCACATTTTGCCACTTTTGTACAAATAAAATGAGGTGTGGATCAAATTAGGCCTCCAAGAGCACATTAAATTCTTGTGCCTATGCTGACAGAACACTTGCAGTTGCACATTAATTCAGTTTTTATCTTTCAAGTGAGATTTATCATTTTCACTGAAAATCCTTATTCTGGGGTCTCATCACTCTGCACTAATGGTAAGAACTGTCACATAAAGGGAAGGTTGTGTAAATGTGTCTGATAAATATTTACCAGTCCTGCTCTAAGTAACTTTGGAGGCTGGTGGCTCACAAGTCAAATAATTGACAGATAAGACAAAGGTGAAGAATGCTATAATGAAGAAGAATAATGTAAAGCTGATAGGAGATAAATAGCTGGATATGAAGAAAGTGCTGCACATTATTATTAGAGAAATCCAAGTCATTAGATCATGCTAGAAGTTGAAATGGTCAGGTACAAGAGCTAGCAGTGGATGCTAACTCTCAACTTGGGTATCAGGGGTAGGGAGGCAAACAGATTGCTTATGCTCACAGACAATATCATATTATATTTATCAGACACATTTACACAACCTTCCCTTAATGTGACAATTCTTACCATTAGTGCAGAGTGATGAGAACCCAAAATAAGGATTTTCAGTGAAAATGATATATCTCACATCATCTCACAGCAATAGTTAACACATACAGCACATCTCATTCCCTTCATGCACAATTAGCATGATGAAGCAGATTTGGTTCAAAAACATAGAAAGTTATTTCTTTTTTCCTCCAGATACTGACTGGAGATTATTTTCCCTGTTCATTGTTTCTTGTTAACTCAGAGGCTGGTGGTTTGCAATTTTTACAGTCATTTTCTATGCATGAAAAAATACATATTTTTTACAATACTGTTTGAATTTTGCAAGTTCTATTTTGCACCAGCATAAGTGATTACAGAGCGATCCAAGGCAGAAGAGAAATCCAGCTCTTCTTATGAATACAATAATAATTTTCTCATATATTTGTCTGTTTCTTAGTGGTTGGTTCTTTGTTTCTACTTGCTTAGCATTATGTGCATCTTCACAGTAGATGAAGCCACTAAGAGTTCCCTAACTGGGAGGACAGACTTTAAGCTGCTCTAGACACACAGACAAGGTTTGAAAAGAATGGAAATTAAACAGGGAGCTGAATTACAGTTCTGATATCCGAATGAGAAAGGATCATATTTGCAGGCACAGAAATCTGTAAATTTTGATAGCATCAGCTTGTGAGTCAGGACAGTTAGACACAGAGCACAGAATGCAGCACATGCTGTCACAGATGACCCACTATCAGCCATCTGTGTCCTGCTGATGTGCCTCATTCCTCTCAAAGATATGGGACAGGAAAAGAGTTGTCACTGGAAAGTGGCTGTGATATTTTCAAATAGATTTATGAAAATTAGACATTTAGAAGCAATAGCTGTCATTTGAGAATGAAACATTCCCGTTCCAAGCCTCAGATATATGCAAACATATTTTACTATTCAAGCCTTAGCTGTCTTTTACAAAGATTTTTAAGTCCATGTTGCTGTTCATCAGGATTTCTTTCTGTCAAAGATAAAAACAGGATGGTATTTGCCTAGAACAAGGTAATGAGAAGTGAAGATACTTGTAAAGGTGACAGCACATACCCTTTCACAGATGCACTGGGGGAGAGAAGCTCCACACCAGATCAGAGATGACTTTAGATTTGAAGTTGTTTGGCCTTCAGGGCCATTAGGTCATTATTCACTGTCAGAACTATCATCTTGCATCTCCCTTCTATGTGCCTGTAGTGATTCCAGACTACAGAACTAGTTTGTAGTAACCAAGTTCTGATCAGGACCAGAAGGATGGGATGTGTGCAGCACCTCTCTCAGGAGGGACCTGCAGAGTTTTTTCCTAGGCATAGAATCATAGAATCAATCAAGTTGGAAGAGACCTCAAAGATCATCTAGTCCAACCCTACCGTGGTCACTAGACCATGGCACTAAGTGCCACATCCAGTCTCAGCTTGAAAACCTCCAGGGATGGTGAATCCACCACCTCCCTGGGCAGCACATTCCAATGCCTGAGCACTCTCTCTGGAAAAAATCTAATATCCAACCTAACCCTCCCCTGGCAGAGCTTGAGTCTGTGCCCTCTTGTCCTGCTGCTGGTTGCCTGGGAGAAGAGACCAACCCCCACCTGACTCCAACCTCCTGTCAGGGAGTTGCAGAGGGCAACTGTATGAGGGTATTTGGATTCAGCCCCATCCAAGTGGGTGAGCTACCAGGTCCTTTTAAGGCAAAGGTGATGGAATATTCAGGGCAAAAGTGGGATCACCATTATAAAGTGGGTGAGCTACCAGGTCCTTTTAAAGCAAAGGCGATGGAATATTCAGGGCAAGAGTGGGATCACCATTATGGATGGTTTCCAGGGTTCCCTAAAGAGGTAGAACAGGTTTCCTAAGGGTAATGGGTAGGGGGACAGAGGAGGGAGAATGACAGATTTTCTGCAGTCCCTGATGTTCGGGGGTAGATGAGAACAAAGAGCTGCATTAGGAAAAGTCTACCTGGAACAACACAAACTACTCATTGTTTTCTCTGACTCTACCACAAACTGCTGCCATGTGTCAGTTAAGGCCTGGACACAGAAGAAAACTGAAAACAGTTACCAGTGTAAAAAATATTTAGCAGCAGCAGCCAAAAATGACTCCTGATGAACTAAACTGATTCCTGATTGCCTAAATTAGGGGACAGAGCCACTCAAATACTGCAACTGCTGTGTGATACTGCTGACAAATGTAACTATCCAGTTACATCAGGTCTTTGTGTCACCTAGAAAGGAACCTGTCAGGAGAACAAGCCTAGGATGTTTTATGTTTAGTGAAAATCTAGCAGAGGCCCTAGTTTCCTTTTTCTATTTTCATGCAGATCTTGCTTTTTCTCATAAATGGGATAACTTACATTTTCCATAGGATCTGTAACAACTTTACCTTTCCCTCCTGGCCAATGCTGTGACAGCTGCTGTCAGCTAACCACTCTGGAACTGATCATGAATCCACCTGGAGAAAAGTGTCCATAAACAGGAAAACTTCATATACAACAACAGCAAGTGTTAGCTTGATTTAAAGGAATAAAATAAATTGTCTTATAATAGTTTAGAAAGTCTAGAAAAGCCTACAATGGAACACAAGTAAGGTCAGAAAAGAGAGGAAGCAAGTAAGTCATGACACAGAGAAACAAGAACACAGTGTAGTCCCTGGTAGAAAACAGTTTCTAAAATAACTGCTAGACCTTGTTCTAGAATTAAAAGCAATAGTACTAGGAGCAGTGTGCTGACACCAGGTTGTGAGTGGCATAAAACCCAAAATGTGCTGTATTGCCAAGGAGAATAAAGTTTTGAATATCCAGAAAAATGAAGGTTCAAATGCTGGCTTTGATTTCAGTTCTTATACACACATCAATAGAAAGTTTAAGATGTATATTTCTGTAAAATCAAAGTTTCAGGAACTTTAAACCTCTTAAAATTTGCAAATATTGGCAGAATAAGTTCCAGGGAGACAGATTTCTTTATACAGAAGGATGTACAGAAGACTCATCGGTGTTGTTTTAATGCACCTTCTGTGCATTTGTGTTATTTATTGATCACTGTTTAAAACACATCTGAAAAATGCATGAAGTTTGTTTGTTGTTGGAAATTTTCATCTAGAGGATCTCCATGTATTTGCCTCAAACTACTGTTACAATTGGCTGCTTTTGCTAGTCCTAAAGTCTTCCTGCACTGATGTTTCTCTGCTTTGCCTTAATGTCTGCAAACCTTCTCTGCTTTTGTTGGCTTAGCAAAGTCACATCCCAAATTTCTCAGGTGTTTTTATAATTCATCTACTTGCTGTGTGAGGAGCTTTTTTTGTGAGGAAACCTGGAAGGCTTTAACTAATGCAAAACTTGCTAAGAGAAAGTATTGGTGTCTGGTGCCATGCATGGATTTGACATCTAGCTTCTAGTTCAAACACTTACATTGTGGGTAAATTACAGTTCTGTCTTTTGAATTTCTTCCAATACTTTTAGGAAAACTATATAGTTAAAAAGTTGTGTGGGAACAGAAATTGTTCAGTTCTATCCACTTCTTTGGAAGATCCAAGTTTTCTAACACAATGTAGTGACCTACCTTTTTCTGTATAATTATAATGTCAGGAAAAATAACCTTCTTCCCTCTTAAAAATAACCTGGTGCTCTAGAACACTTTTTTCTGGCCTGTTTTATTTTTCTTAATTAGCAGCTGATGAAATCACCATGTACTTCTATAATTATTTATCACCTGAGGGAGATCCCACTTCGTTCAATTATGGTATTTTAAGGAACATTTGACCTTCCTGTATTTTCAGATATTTTTTCTTTGCTTCACATTGTTCCTGATTCTCTTCTGTGCAGTATTGCATGGCACATGACAAAGTAGAAATAAGAAGAAAGCCACTAGGCTAAAGGAAGCACTTTGGCTTAGCAAGTGGAAGGAAATCTTTCTCTCCAAAGATAATAAGCTGTTTGTTTTCATGCTGGTCAAATAGACAGAAGGAGGAAAAAAGGAATAAACCAGTCTATTTGCTGGTTGTTTCTAATAATGGATTCTACATCATTCTGTTAGAAATTTTCTGCTGTTTGCAGAAAATTATTATCTAGCACATTTTCCTTCTGATGCTTGAATGTATGTTCTTCAGCATATTGCTTTTTTCTAAAATTCATCTGATACAGGTGTCTTGCATCAGTTTAGCTTATACCAAAACAAAGAATCTTTGTGTTGTTCCACTAGGTAAAGCTAATTAACATGTCTTTATTTGGTGCTGCTACACTAGCCCTTATCACATCAGGCTTGGACAGAAACAAAAGTGGGATACAAGTTTTAACATCAACAATAGATTTTTTTTTCCTCAAGAAACTTCCATGGATCACTGAAGAATCTTTGTTCTAATCCTAAATGCTTTCCATTTTATTCATTATTTTTTTTCTAAGGAGGATACATTGTGCTGTACTCACAGGGAAAACTTAGGAAGAAAAAGATCTTATGAATAAATGAGATTTTCCTTAAGAATAACTGAAGATGTATAAAGTAATCAATTAAGTTGCAACTGGAAATGTGTCTGTATGCTTTCTATTGCAGTAGCACTTTTGTCTTTCAGACCTTTGCCATTAGATCCCTGTAGAAGTCCATAGAATGAAAGTTGGTTGTGCTGAGCTTTCATCCTGAAGTGACCTTAACAGATGAGGATAGGGAAGAAGCAGAATGATTAGCATGGTACAACAGACACAAACTGTTAATCCTTCTAGCTGATTCAAGCCAAAGCTACCACCTTAACTTGCAGTTCATTGTATAAATAAATATTGCCTATATTTCCTTTCTGAAAGCTGTGAAAGCACTTGGCCTTGTCCAGTATTGTATGGTCAAGGAAGCACAGAAGAACTGGAAATAAAAAGGAATCTGTAAAACTGCTTTCTAATATAGAAAGTGCTGGCTAATCCTTACAAGAACCAGCAAAGAAGCTAAGTATTGTTCCTAACTCCAACCTGAAGGAGAGGCAGAGGTTACCCAACTTACATATACGTAGGGAGTAGGGACTGGGCCAGGTGTTTGTGAGATATGTATATTGAGCATTCAGTGAGGATCCAACAAAAATCTTTAATTCCAGTCCCTCCACTCTATCTCATTATGGGTGGCAGATAAAGCACATCTTTGCCATTAATTCTGTTCATTTTTCAGTCTCTGAAAACAGTTTTCTATTGCATTTAGTTTGAGGATTCCCTTAATCCACCTCTGATACAAATCTACAGAAATAGCCTCTTTTTTTTTTTTTCTCAAACAGTTCAACAATTAGAAAGGCTCTGAAAACTAAACACAGTTTGAATTTTAGTATAAACTCTCCTGCACTGCTTGTTAATGAACTGTCATCAACCCCCTTTTGTACTAGGCACAGAGAGCAGAAATGGCAAGTCATGCCAGCATGCTCCTGGAATTGCTCTCTGAGGAAAAGAAAGAAGAGTAAAGGCACTATAATTTTAATTATGGTTGTCTTCAGTGTTAAACTTCGCAATTTTGGTTTTAGGTTGAATAATTGGCTTAGCAGGAAGCACTGGAATAAACAGGATAAAATCCTGTTCTGTTAAAACACAGCTTATCTAGAAAAACTGTAAAGTATATTAGTGTGTATTTTGGATGCTTGAAAGGGTTAAAAGTTAGTGTAAAAGAAGAAACATAGTCCAGAATAATGCAAAATGAAAAGCAGAAGGTAATACTCTTTGACCTACAGGGAAACATGAGTTCTGGAAAGATTTAGATCAGAAACCACAGTTAGCATAACGAGCATATGTTGTGCTCTGATGCTTTTTAAAAATCATGGGGTTTGGGGGTGCATACTGAGTAGAAAAATTTCCCAGGGAGGATGAGTCACTTCATATTTGTTCCTGAAATAACTCCATTAAGAATAGGATACTTTCTTCTAGTTTTCTTCATACCTGAAAGCTGTTGATAAATTGAAACCTTAACTGGTCTTAATAAAGTCAACTTTTCTTGCCTTAAGGTTAACATACTTAAAAAAAGTCACCTAATGACTATAGCTTACATTTGACTGCTAAACATTCACTTCCATGTCAAGATTTTTTTTGTTTTACTTTTTATTACTGAGCCTCCCTACCATGGGCAGAGCCCATCAATAGAATAGAATTCTGGATTTTGGGCTCATCTCTCTGAATTCAGCACTCAGTGCTGGCAGAAGCACCAGTGGCACAAAAGATCATTTCCTGATTTATAATTCACTGACCCAAACAGAACAGCAGCTGCACTCACTCTATACTTCTTTGGAGCAAACAGAGAGTACCAAGTGGCTACTTTGCTTTCAAGGCACACCTACAAGTTTTAGATCTAACAGTTCTGGTTGCACTACCAAATAGTTTCAACTTTATATTACTAGTTATATCAAAACTTTCCCTAAGAATGCAAGACACACTTACTAAATTAGACTATAAGCATAAGGTATCACAGCTGATAGGATTCTGTCAGCAATAGTTTCAACTTTATATTACTAGTTAAATCAAATTACAAAGTTTTCCCTAAGAAATGAGACTATAAGCATACAGTATCACAGCTGATAGGATTCTGTCAGTTTATAAAATGTGTCTATGGCTTAATAAAGTGCTTTATTTCATATGGGGCCTAAACCAATAAATTGTTAGTAGGCCAGAGGTGGCAAACATTTCAGGAATCATCTGAAGGCAAGAGAAACAAAGAATTTTAACTGACCCCTGGTCTAAGAGAGTTGCAGTTAAAAAAGGACTGAAAATTTAGATAGCAACATATTGCTATTAGCATTTCCTCTGCTAACAATATGGTGTGTCTTCATATCAATAGCACTTTCCACTACAAATCCTTTCACTGGTTTTGTAGTGGTGCTAATCAGTATAACAGGAGATAGCAGATTTTGGTGCTTAGTTACTTCTGTTGTAGTGGATGGGATTTTACCCCTGATATTTAGTGGTTCTCCACCATATGCCTTGAGAATCTTTGTGCCATTTTGCAGACTGAAAACATGAGAACTGTTTTCACATGTCATCATGTTATTTGAATGTTTAGGAAATCCTTCATACAGAACTTCAGATCTAAGCCTTATCTCCAAATGTAAGACATCAGACTGCAAGGATCACATTCTTAATATGAAAAAGCTTAAGATATTTTTACAACTTCTTAATTTTTAATGCTTAAAATACTGATCATTTTCCAGCAATCCAAGCTGCATTCAGGAATCCAGTGCCAAGCTCAGTATGTTTTCTTTGACAACAAACATAAAAGACCTACAGTGCTCAAAGCAACTGAACACAAAGATCTAAAATGTTGTTGCTTAATTACTTTGGGAGGCTTAAAGCTATTTTGTATCTGTGAAATACAACATTCCAACAAGAAAAAAAAAGACACACATACATGGAGTTATTAGCATTCTGTGTAATACCTGACTGGTGGCAAATAACAACCCTGAGACACTCAAAAATTATTTAGTGTACAGCCTTTCCTTTGGTGGCATCATTTCCCCTTCAAAAGGACTCGTGATGCTCTCAGGGGTGGGATGCAGGAGATGACCTCTGACAGCTGCAGCAGTTTCTTTCTGTGGGATTCCATTTATTCTGTCTACAAGATTTGCTGTTGCTGAGCTCTCGATGTGGCTTCAGCTCTTGTAAGGAAGGGTTACACCAAGAAGGGAACTGCTTGGTGGCTTATGACAAAACTGCTGCAGCACATTTGGGACCTGCTGTGATTTGTGTCACCCATTTGAGCCTCAGCAGCAAAGCTGCACTTTTCATCAAGAATGTTTGCAAATATGTAACTGTTCTGAAGATATATGGCCAATAAATAATTCAAAGTTATCTAACTTCCCTGCAGTTTTCTTATGCACCTACCACCTTTTATGTTTAGTTGGCCTGGAAACAATATAACTTTATGGCACTTATAGTATAAAAATGTTACTAACTGGCAGCAGACTATTGATTTCCAGTGTGATACCTTGAAAATAAATTGGTTCCCTCCAGTCTCCATCTCCTTTGCTTTCATCTGCTAATAGCCCAGAGAAGCTTGTTTTGCATTTTGAGTCCCTAAAAATATTCATTTTCAATTATTGATTCTAAAATTGTAACGATGGTATTGAATTTGTTATTCCTTTTTCTCTCCCTCTCCCCTATCCCTGTGTTTTCTTTTCAGCTCTATATCCATTTACAGTCCTAAGGAGAATCCTAATGCTTTTGATGCTGCTGCTTTCTTCCAGTCAGTGGGAAATTTCCTGGGGATCTTTGCTGGATCATTTGCCATGGGATCCTCTTATGCTGTTGTCACAGCTTTAATATCCTTTATGGTTTGTTTTCAGAGAGAAAATCTATGTATGTTGGGAAAACATGTGATGTCTGAGACTGATCATCTTTAGTTTGAGCCTGAACCTTTTCACTCTTGATTCCAGTCTTTGCAAGCAAACAGACAAATCATAAATTGTCAGGAAATGTTATTTGTCAGAATCCATGGAGAATTTTATACTCAAATTTCTTTTTAACATTAGGCCAGACTCTGGTCTTTTCTTACTGTTTGTAAATAATTGTATTTTAAGGAAAGTGCCTGGAAGTATTTTGAGGCTAAAACATGAATTTATTAAATACAGCAACTTATTTATGAACTACAGGCTAGCAGCAATTGTACATAAATACAAGGAAAACACCACACTGTGTCAGTGTGCCTGATGAATCAGTCAGTTTACCTAAGCTAACAATAAAAGTTCTATCTGTTGCCCTGCATTTTTTCCTGTGTTTTGCTGTTCTTCATGTAAAATCCTATTGTAGAAAGAGCAGTGATTTTTGTCTTACTTGCACAGATGCAAATGTAAACAAATGCCAGTTTGTCTGTAAAGGTGAAAAAAATTGCTTTCTTTCCCCTTTTTCTGGAAAAAAAAAAGAAATCTAATGCAACCAGCTAGGTATTAATTAAAGCCTCACAGAAGTACTTAAAATAGCTGACATTAAAACCTGTTCTGGATTTTCTTTTTTCAGATAACTTAGCAGCTGTGCAGTTTTTCCTGAATTCAACCTGTATAGATGAGGATGGTTGGGGAGCTTTCTTTCTTTCATCCTTTATCAGGGTGGGAGCAATTTTCACTCACAAAACAGTTGGGTTTTTATTTTTCCTTAGTAATCTTTTAGCACTTGACAAAATTTACAAAGCTGTGTGAGTTTCCTATGTTGGAGACAGGTCTGTTTTTCCTCCTATCCTGGAGTGCCTTCTTATCAGCAGAAGCTGCTGGGCTTACAGGTAAGTGTTGCATTTTATTGAATAAAAGCAGTTTTATAATATGCATCTAGTATGGGTAAAATGCATGTTTATTTTAGGCATGACTTCATATATAAAGCTTCTAAAGCCCATTGCTATGCTGAAGATTATTTCATCTTTAAAAACAAATCTGTAGACATTGAATAGTTCTTCCAGATAAAGACTTGAGATCAGGCTCAAGTCCTCAGTATTTCTTCCTGACATTATCCCATCCCTATTAGTCCTACTATTAATCCCACTATTTCCAGCCCAGCTATAGGACCAAAGATAACTGTAGGTACAAGGAAGCAAATATGCAGTGCCATGTGAGTCTCAGAGGCTGTGTGCTCCTCTGCACACACTCCATGTCCTGGTCTCTTCTCATTAGTCTCAATTATCAATGCTTAAACAGAGGACAGGATCATCCTCAACAGTGCCAGTGGGTTGCAGTCACCTCTGTATTTAGACAAAATAAAAGTCTTCTTATTCAGTGCACTGCATGAATATCTTTTGCAACAGGAGAGGTACAGTCATGTCACAGTGACAGGTAGAAAGACATGTAATATGATTGTTAGCTTTGTTAACACCAGGAAAGAAATTGTACAATCACAGTCAATTGCATACCCTGCATTAAAAAGTACACAGAAGTTTAGGCAAAAATTGTAAATGGATATAGTTTGCCTACAAAGGAACTTATTTATAGCATGGCTCGAAAGAACAAGGTTCGTGTGACTCTGATTGTTTTAATGCTCCCAAGGCTGGCACCCCTGAAATCTAGTGCTCCAATTAATGCCAGGGAAAGTTAGGACAAGGCTTAATGGAGTGGTAATGCAGTCTATGCTGCTTTGTTTGCAAAATGTTTCAAAGCCTTTTGAAGTCAACAGTAATATTTTTACTGAGTTCTATGGAGCCAGCATGTTCCTTTCTTAATATCAGCCACAAAATCAAACTATTTCTGAATGGGCAATAACATAAAATAATAGAATCATAGACTTTTAGGGCTTGGAATGGACCTTAGAGATCATCCAATCCCAATCTCCCCAGCCATGAGCAGGGACACCTCCTCACTAGATCAGGTTGCTCAAGGCTCATCCAACCTGGGTTTGAACACCACCAGGGTTGGGGCAGCCACCACATCCCTGGGCAACCTGTTACAGTGTCTCATCATCGTCACAGGAAAAATATTTTTCCTAATATCTAACCTAAACTTCTCCTTCAATTTGAGCCTGTTACCCCTTTTCCTATCACTGCAGTTCCTAACAAAGAGTCCCTCTCTGGCTCCCTTATAGGCCCTTCAGATATTGAAAAGCTGCTATGAGGTCTCCACACAGTCTTCTCTTCTCCAGGCTGAACAGCCCCAACTCCCTCAGCCTGTCCTCACAGGGGAGATACTCCAGTCCTCTTAGCAACTTCATGGTCTCCTTTGAACTTGCTCCAAGAGTTCCATGTCCTTCTTGTGTTGAGGGCACCAGAACTGCACACAGAGCAGAGGGGGAGAATCACCTTGTTTGATCTGCTGACCACACTTCTGCATCTTCTGGCATCTTTGCCTTACTAATTATAGCTTTGCACCCTGCTTGCTGCCAATGTCTTCAGGCCAGTGAATTAAAACAGGGGCACATGATCTGAATAAAAGAGTGGTATTCCATCACACCAGGAAAATCAGATGCCAAGGGGAATAAAAGTCCATTTTGTGTCTGAACAGCTCTGTACTGGTTTGGGCAGGGGGTAGAGTTTAATTTGCTTCACTGTAGTTAATATGGTGCTGGAAACAGGATTGATAATTCAGGGGTGTTTGGGGTATGGCTGAGCACTGCTTGCACAGCACCAAGGCCTTTTCTGCTCCTCACTCCACCAGCGAAGGGGCTGGGGGTACACGTGAGCAGACCCAGCCAGGACAGTTGACCACAACTGACCCAAGGGATATGCCACTCCATAGAGTGCTATGCTCAGTAATAAAAGCTGGAGGAAGTCTTCTCACTCTTACCCTTCTGATTGTCTCCCCCA
>NW_008689705.1:7827-8103 GCF_000695815.1 Acanthisitta chloris | reverse complement strand
GCTCTGCAGGAATTAGCTGCTTTATACGATCCTAGAATTCACAGGAAGGAAAATAAACTTGCCTCAGATTACATTGTTCACAGCTTTGTGCCATTTTCAGCCTCCTCTTGTCATCTATTACATATATTGTTTGTGGCCAGAGAGTCAAGGGAGGTGATTCTCCACCTCTGCTCTCGTGGGACTCACCTGCAACAACAACTGTGTGCTGCTCTGGTGTCCTCAATATATGAAGGACATGGAACTGTTGGAGCAAGTCCAGAGGAGACCACGCAGTTG
>NW_008689705.1:935-7664 GCF_000695815.1 Acanthisitta chloris | reverse complement strand
CTCAGAGCACCTTCCAGGAGCTGAAGGGGCTCCAGGGAAGCTGCAGAGAGAATGCTTGTTAGGAGCTGCAGAGACAGGACAAGGGATAACAGATTAAAATTGAAGGAAGGGAAATTCAGGCTAGATCTTAGGCCAAGGTTTTCCCTCTGAGAGTGGTGAGACACTGGCCCAGGTTGCCCAGGGAGGCTGTGGCTGCCCCAACCCTGGCAGTGTTCACAGCCAGGTTGGATGAGCCTTGAGCAACCTGCTCTGGTGGGAGGTGTCCCTGCCCAGGGCAGGGGTTGGGGCTGGGTGATCTCTAACCTCCATTCCAGCCCCTAAAGTTCTATGATTCTATGATTATTTTCAAGTAGTTCTGTTACTTTCTCCTTCAGAATATTATTCCAAGTGCTTCATTATGTTACGAAATCAGCAGTGTGTTAACTGGTGCAGAATTAGCAAGGGACCTAAAAGAATTTATCTCATCTGAGTCGGCCTCAAGGGGGAGATGATGCAAGGGGCCTCAGACAAGAATGCACCCAAGGACATAAATTCTTGCACGCGTGAGTGGCTCAGCACGGGGGATGGGCAGGCGAGGTGACAAGCCCCGTCTGTACTGCCTGAGAGTCACTCCGGGAGGCAGCACCTGCCGCTGCTGCTGCCGCCAGAGACATTCCATGCTAGGTATTTTGACTCCAGATTTCCTGATGGAAAAATCGGGAGCTCAAGGAAAACTTTTTTTTTTTCAGCTAAAAATACGGGTTTTATTTTTAGTCCCAAGACCCATATCAGTACACGATGCAGAATAGCCCCATGTGGCTCCTTCAGACTGCAGAACTATTCTTGGCTGTTAGGCACTGCTGAAGGTACAATCGTTTTTAGCTGAAACAGTTTCACTCCAATCGTGACGTTAGCTACAGCCCGAGTAGCTTTCTCCCTCCCCTTCTAGGTGAATATACACTTGTCATTGTGCACTGAACACCAGCCAGAAATGATGCAACAGTGAACACAAGTGATTCTTCCGAGCTAATGGGTTGAAAGCCTGTGATTCTTGAGGCCTATTTTTAGCTGAGAGCAACAGAGGACTACCTCACCCGAAAATCTTAGGGTGGAGTTTCTCCTTTGGGAAGCTGGTGCAGAAAAGCAATGCTCCCTGGCAAAGCTCTGGTCCCTGGTAAGCTGCATTCAGTCCCCCGGTCGTCACAGCTTGAGCCAATACTAATAAAGGTGTAGAAGGGGAGAGAAGCAGCACTGCATTTCAAGTAAGAGCTCCCAACTTCACTGCAGAAACAGC
The DNA here is from genome assembly GCF_000695815.1 of Acanthisitta chloris. Lineage (NCBI taxonomy): Eukaryota > Metazoa > Chordata > Aves > Passeriformes > Acanthisittidae > Acanthisitta > Acanthisitta chloris. The sequence continues at coordinate 6,391 of NW_008689705.1, read as the reverse complement.
TGTGCCTTGTTATTTTACTTATCGAATATGAGTTTGAGTGCTCAAAAATACTTTCACATGCTCTAAGACAAGCTTTATCCGAGATGGGAGATGTTCAGCACTTGTGGAAGTTTTTTTATCCTAGTGAGCACAAACACTATGTTACTGAGACAAAAAAAAAATAAGCAGAGAGCAGCTGAAACGTGCTTTATCTGCAGAGCTTGGCGTTGCTGTGAAATACCTCAAGGAAACTCAGTATGTTGGTATAGCACATGCATCCTAAATCCTCCACAACACTCATTCAAGCAGAACAGGGAGCACTTCACAAAAACTCAAGGCTCTACCCGTGCTGTTAAATTCCTGCATGGTTCAATTACAGAGTTCAGCAGCCCCAGCAGCCAGACTCGGTACCAAGGGCATGGTGTACTTCAGAGCTCTGGATTTCTGTGCCAACTCATCCTCACTCTTAGAAATCCAAGTGCAGGGAAGTGACATCCCTAACAAACTAAAAACCTTCCTTATTGACCCATTGTCTTCACCCATCCTGTCCTGGAAGCCAGAGCCTGTCTGCCTCGGTACAGTAGTGGAGCTACAAACACAGAGCACAGCTTTGAAAAGAAGGAAGATGCTCAGTCATGTTTCCTCGTGCCACCCCCCACGTTTCTTTACTTGGAAAAATAGCTCCCCTGTCTGTCTGTGGGCAACAGGGATTCTGTCTGAGAAGAATCAATGTCTTCCCAGCAGTCTGTTTTCCATATCCTCGTTTGTCGTGTTTCTAAAAGCAATGAAAACAGCAGCAAAGCAGGCAAACACCCAACTGCAGTGTTTAAAGTCACTCACTTCAGTGCATCTGTCACCTCCGGTGCCTTCTGCTGAGACAGACCACCACAAACACATTGATGTTTCTGCAGCAGTTACTTTTAGATGTCTTTCCCACATGGCAAGCTGAGTTTGCAATGCAACAGCAAAGCACTCCAGTTACTCCACTCTGTTTTGCAAGTTATTTTTCTGGATGCTCCCATAAGGTTCAAATGTTATTTGGCCACCATAAACCTCACAGATAAACCCTGAACCCTAAGCCAGAAAGAGCCTGATCCCACTGCTTCCCTTTCTCTCCACTGTGCTAACACTGAGCCTTTTAGGTGAGACTTTCTGCCACCACACGCTGTCCCCTGCAGCCAGTGGCAGTGGCTGTGATGGGAACATCCTTGAGCAATACACCGTGAGCTGAACCCACCCCGAGAGCTGTCTGAGGGGCTAGTGACTCCTCTACTGTACTTCTCCTACTCTGGGAAATGTTAAACAAAACTCCTTCAGGGATCAAGGACTACCTGGAGTTCCCATTCTAGGAGATATGGGACCTGAGGCAAGTGTTTCTCCCTTCGGAGGCCCAAAAGTGCTTCCATCAAGCCCCTAAAGGGCTTTCCATTGAATGTCTCTATGTGCCATCACAAACAGACCTAAGAGCCACTTGAGGCATGTCAGGAGCACCAGACAGGTATGGATGTACCAGCATCACTGAAGAGAGCTGGGATTGCCAGGACCTTTGAAAGCCACCTGTGGTGACATCAGGCATGAAAGGACAGAGCACCAAGTATGGGAATATATTCATACAGGTACAAACAACTGAGCATGGTCACACAGGCACTATATTAGGTGAGGATTTAGCTAGACAGTTTCTTTTTAGTACTTCTGCATAATGACTGTTATTCAATCCATTAATCGTCAGCAAAACAGACCAATTTAGAAAGCAATTTAAAAATTTCCCAATGCCAGTTTTGCAAAGCTGATTTCAAAACATACATCGCTGCAACTTCTGAACAGATGTACATCAAAAGGCACTTACTGCTCACTGCACTGCACGAAGGCCCCAGCCACCAGCACCTGCCTGAACTGAGCAGGGCTAACCACGGACACTGCTCATTTCCCAAGTGAAACTCGTCAGCTGGAGCTCGATTCAGTTAGAATAAAACCACTGGAGCCCTTTTTCCACCCTTCTCCTGCAGCCCCAGGCTCCTCACCCAGCTGTACACACAAAGCTGCACGAGTCAGCAGTGCTTGCTGTGCTGTGGTGAAAAGAAAGCAGAGAACTGCAGTGCTGAAATTTTCCTGCGGAAATCGAGACTCAGGAACCTTCACCTTGATCTTCCCTGACCTCTGAAACCTGAGGGCTCACAAGACACACAGTGAACTGAACACTGACTGCTGTCAGTGCATAGAGCAGAGCTGCACCAGCAAAATATTTACAAGTTCCATTTCATCACTGGGCCCAAAAGGACATACGGTTACACCTCCTGCCGAGCCCCCTCTCCAGTCTGGCTGTGCCAGCAAAGCTCAGCAGATCAACAGTAGAAACAAGATGCTTGGACACATTTTCAGATGTTCATGTATTTTTTATCTTCTGCTTCCCTTCAATAAAGCCAGAAGGGGGAAATCCAGATGAAGCTCCCAGCTGGAGCACTCCTGGGCCGAGACACTCACCGGCTACTTTAAGACAAGGAAAGGCTGACAACCTTCAGGTGTCAACACAGCAGTGGGCAGTATTCCAAACACACAGCCACGTCCCTTTGAGGAACTGTAAACGTTAGGGCTTTTGGCACCAGAACTGCTGTACAGCAGGGGAAGAGCTATCGAGCAGGGCCGAACCCATCCAAGCCAGGGTGCCAAGCCCTGGGGATCACTGCTGTAATCTCTGGACACAAGAGTATATTCAGGGACCTGAAATTAACCACAGAGAAGACTGAAGATAACAATGCTTTATTTGTACATGTCAGCAACAGGAGAAATAACTGAAGATGAAATTATTTGCTTTATCGTAAAGTATAAAAACATTTAATCATAAATATTTAGCTAAAAAAGCGTGATTTATAAAATATAATCTGTGAAGATATATACACAGTGTAATTGTTTAGCAATCCTTTCACCTGACATTAAAGAGGACAGGTTTTTCTATTTATTATTCCACACTCACAGTTTAGTGCTCACAGTTTAAGAAGCAAAACAGACAAGTGAAGAGACGACTGGTGAGTTTTGTTCTGGAAAGAAAAGACAAAAATGCACAAATTGGGGCAAGAGCAGAGGCAGAATTTGAGCAAACCCATGTCTCAAGAGAGGGCTCTGATGGAGCAGAGCTCCCGTGCTGTGACCTACAGCATGTACCTCCAGGGAAGCAGAGGGCATTCAAACATTGGTGCGCGAGTTTCCTGTGTTGCAAAAGAAAATGGCTAATAGCGTAGTGCAAGCCCTCTGAGTTCAGTTCAGCTAAACGTGCTCACTTCACTGCCCTTCCCTTCTTGAGCAGGGACTGCTCAGTATGCTGTGCTGGTGTCCTCTGTCCTGCCTCTAAAGAAATCAAGCAATGTCACCTTCGTGATTCGGGCTATGAGCAAATTTCCAAACAGAAAACCTCAGTGTGCCATCTGATTGCATTGTCCAGCTGGCAATAGCCCTTAAAAACAGATACAGCTGCCTAAGGCTGGAAAATAGAGTGAAGCTGCACAGTGCACTAAATGTGACGGAATGCAAAAGAAGATAAATGGTCAGGCAACTCAGTTTTCTACTCCTTGTTTGAGAGAGCCAGCTTCTTCCCTTCGAAGTCTTGGCAATCTTGCCTCTTCTGGAAGGGTTTGTTACTATGGCACTTCAGAGAAGAAAACTGGAAGACTCTCCAACATGCTGGCCAGCAGAAAATGCTACAGGAAATTACAGTGAATTTGATCCACATCCCTAGTAACTATCTTTCTCTCTTCACAGTGTTTTCACAGTGCCTGTGGCACGGGGTTTTGAGGAAGAAGAAAAGGGTGACAACACCCAACAGCAGTACAGGAAGTCAAGCTGTACTCTGTACACCCTGATTTACACAAGACCTCACTACTTGCCTGTAAGCAAGGAATGAATTAACACAGGATTAAGTGAAAAAGGATGTATAGGAAAGAATGAAGTGGACAAACACGATGCTGATCAGTGCTCACCCATGATTTGCTACCTGCTGTTTCTGCTTCAAGGTGATGTGCTCCTGACAGCTCAGAGCAAACAGCATGTGCACAGCTCCTATGGTTCACATCGTTGGGAATACGTGGTAACTGCAAGAGTTGTGCCCTTAGGAACTCAGAGGATCTTCATGAGAGGAAGGCTAGCGAAGCTGTAGGAAGTTTTAGGCAGGATCCACGCAGTTCTCTCCAGGTAGAGCCGTGATCTGGGAAACGTACCAAGTCATGTGCAATCTCAGAGTGCATCCTGGCTGTTGGGTTACTGGGTAAATGCAGACTTCAACTCCCTGAACGCTGCTCGGCGGTGCTTCCTTTCCTCCTCTTCCCGCTTTCGCTCATCCTGCTCAGCTTTGATCTCTGCTTCAAACTTACTGGCAGAAGAGAGGGCTTGAGCCTTTATGGGAGAGGGAGAGAGAGAAAATAAATGAGCGTCAAACCTTGCATCAGAGGGAGAGCCAGAGCTACTCCCAGATGAGCAACACAGAACTGTTTGCTGCACCTTGCTGGGACACTCTGTCAGGATAGGTCAAGTATTAATTACACTGCAGTGCTTGGGTATTTCCACCTGATACCTGTTAGCTTGACTTTAACGTCAACAAAAGAAAGGTCATTTACTAATAAGTCACTAAGAAGTGACCAAAACAATGCCATCAGTACTGGGCCACAAACATTATTTCTGTCTACAGGCAGCAGAGCATAAATTTTGAGCCTACAGTGGGAGAAACTACTGCAGAAAACAGCCTCTGAATCACAGCCAGATCTGAGAACATCATACGACACCATGGATAATCTGCAGATCAAAGAGACATTGTTTACTTGCTGGCTATTTTTCCAGCTTTCATCTCAGTACATCTGCTGTGCAATAGCTGTGTTATGCTCTTGGGAAAAAACTTCTTATATAAACGAGCAGGATTATTTTCTCTCAATCAGAGCTTTCAAAAACAGTGCTTTGTCAGCTTTGAATGGTGCAAAGCTCTTTCTGCCAACCCCAGGACCTTGCAGAATAATTTTGATTCCAAAGGTTACAGAGAGCTGCTCAAGAAAAGAGATGTCTGAAATCCTATACTCAAAAATACTCCATTCACCACCGAACTTGGAGTGCTCTGGTTGAGGGAGACTTTGCAAAATGGGAAACTCTGTCCCTACTGCATTAATTTCCAGGACACTTTTGTCTTTAAAAGCAGTCAGCCAGCTAGTCCTTCAGCACTGCCAGTCACAGCGACACAGCTCAGCCAGTCAGCTCTACCAGGGTAAGACCTAGAGTGGAGATGGCAAAGTACATTCTTCTAGTGTTGACTGATCCACAGAGAGGCTGTAGCTAGAGTCCGGCAAAGCTTGAAGGGAAAAGCTGCAGCTGAGTTTTGTCGTGTTTCTCTGTGCCACACCATACCTTAGCTTCAAAGAAGTTCTTGGCTCCTTTGACTCCCTCAATGGATACATCTATCTCTGAGAGCTTCGCAAGAGTCAACAGGCCGCTGTCCTCCTCAA
>NW_008689705.1:0-918 GCF_000695815.1 Acanthisitta chloris | reverse complement strand
AGCAGGAACTAGCAAGACAGACAGGAAACATTCAAGTTTTTTACTGAGGCTCAAAGAACTTGAAAAACAAACAGTACAATCACTTGGAGAGGGCTGGAATTTACATTTCTAAGCAAAGGAAACCAGGTCTATTGTAAACCCAGAGGCACCACGGAACCTGTGCTCCAGTACACAGACCTGTTAGACTACAAGTGATGGGAATCTCACGGGAAAAGAGGGTTTCCTGGGACTCAGAGCCCTGGTAAAGCACAGCTCCTACCGAGCCTGGGCTGCTCTGTGGCCAGGGGAAGGAGGCCACCTCTCCTCCTGCCTAGTACAACCATATGGTAGGCTCAGACACAGCTCTTTATGTCCTCACACCCTAATGGTGTATTCACCAGTGCCCCACCAGCTTCCCCAGTGTTCTGGGGGCTCAGATCACCTTCTCTGACAAAGGACAAAGCCTGGCTCACCCCGGGCTCCCTGAACTGAGGCAGCAGTGCACTCCTGTCAGAGAGAACAGCAGCCCGAGTTATGTGTGTGCCCTTGTGACAGAGCAACTTGGTGTGAAACCTTTGTCCTGCACTGGACCACAGACAATTAACAAATCCAGAGTTACTACAGAGAATATATTGGGAAGTGAATGGCAACTGGAAACAAACAGGAAAAAAAGAGATGTATTTCACACCACAAAAAGCACTTCAATTTTAAGGGAAGGAACAAAGCCTGCCTGCTTAAAATAAAGACCTCTGCACCCCCCTCCAGCACAGGGTGCGAGGTGGAAGCTCAGCGTGTGCTCGAGGTGCTGCAGCTCCTGCTGTTCTCGGCCGCACCAGGGAGTATCTCCGTGCTCGGAACAGCAGAGACAAGGACAAGTTACCCAGGTACGAAGGGAGCACAAGCACCACTCAGGCCAGGGGCTGCAGACACCGGGCAGGG
>NW_008689704.1:324706-326377 GCF_000695815.1 Acanthisitta chloris | reverse complement strand
GGGGGAGGAGGAGGCGGCGGCGGTGTCTCCTCGTTGCTTCCCATCGCGGCCGGGATGGGCAGCAGTGCTGTCGGGAATTGCAGGTTCCAAACCCCCCGAGGGCTTTGGGTGCTGTTTGCCGGGGGAGGTGAGAGCCGGCGGGGCAATCCCGGCCCAGTCGCTCGGGGCACAGCGTTGCTCGGCAACAGGACCCGTTGGCGTAACCATTCCAGGGCTCCTCGTGAGAGGACACGGGGTGGGGTTTCTTCTGCTTGAAGAATCCAGAACGTTGGTGGTGGTTGTGATGCAAACCATGTGCTGCTTCTCCGTGGAAGCGCTCAGTTCATGTCAGAATAATTCGGAAATCTGGGTGTTTCCCAGCTTTTTTTTTTTTTTCTTTCGAAGACATGACACAGACTAATGGCACGAGTCCTTGTTAGGACTGCAGAGTTTATTTTGTGTGGGGTTTTGGATCATAGAGTTTTAGGGGTGAGAATGGAACTTATAGATCATCTGGTACCAACCCCCTGCCCTGGGCAGGGACACTTCCCACTAGACCAGTTTGCTCAAGGCCTCATCCACCCTGGCTGTGAACACTGCCAGGGTTGGGACAGCCACAGCCTCCCTGGGTGACCTGTGCCAGTGTCTCACCACCCTCACAGGAAAAAACGTTTTCCTAATGCTTAGCCTAAATTTCCCCACTTTCAATTTGTACCCATTGCCCCTCGTCCTGTCACAGCAGCTCCTAACCGTGATGTTAAAAAAGATACTTTTACCTACAGACCTGATAACTTGAAGCACAAGTAGATTGAATGAATCATTTTAGCTCAGTTCTCTGCTGGATTTCCAAGAGCAACAGTGTAGTGGACACTTGAAACTTTTCTGACTCCTATTGTGTATGGTACTACTTGCAAACTTCTTGTAATCTGTGCAAGTGTTTTCATAGGTATTGGTAAAACAGTTTTGAGCTGCTCCCATCTTGTATTCCTTTCAGCCAGTGTAAAGCTTTTGGCTGATCAGCCTGACAACTGGGGGTTGGGATTTTTTGCACTGAAAGCCTGTGAGAAAGTTATTACATTTGTAACAGATGAGGCATTGAACGGTTACTGCAAGTTAGAGTTGTTTCAGAGGATGACAGAAGGCCAGAGCACTAAGTAACTTGGAGTGCACTTGTATTAAGTGTTACAATGTGTATCTTGCCAAAGATAACCAAATGTGATGTCTTACTTTGTTTCATGGTGTTATTGGAAACAAACTCAAACTTCCTTGCATAGGATAAGCGTAAACTTCATAGAAGCAAGTTGTTTCCTTATCTTTGTACTACCTTTGCTGTTTCCTGGCTGAAGTAGCTAGGAAGGCTGCTTGAAGATTGCTGCAGGGAACTTAAAATCATACAGTGCTTCTGTTGGAAGCTGTGGTCACCAATGTTCTTCTAGCAGAAAACACTCTTCTGAAAGAAATACGTAATTTGAAAAATCCAAATGAAGTGACCTCAGATTTGGATTGAACAGGACAACTATTTCCATTGCATGTTCTGTTCAATTGTTCTAGAATCACTAGAGTAAACTTTTGTTGTTACATTTACTGACAAAAAGTACATTATGTTAAGATTTGACTTCGTTTGCAGTAGTATACTTTTGTTTTTTGAGGAGGTGGGTGATTTCAGTACAGCAGCACCAGGGATCAGAGCAG
>NW_008689704.1:299588-324686 GCF_000695815.1 Acanthisitta chloris | reverse complement strand
CTGAAAGATAGTTTTGCCCCAGCTAAGTGACTGCTGGTGATCTAACTGGGTGGGTGGATTGAATGAAAAAGTAGCTGGTTTTTTCACTCTTCACCTGATGTACACAAAGAGTGTAAGAAACTGACATGAAGAGGGATTTACTTCTGAGGAAGTAAAGGGATGGGATTCAGGTGTGTTGTAAGTTGAGACAGTGTGAGTGTACAGTTACTGCTGATCAGTTACTGCCAAGGTTTTTCAAGGCAAGAACAGGACTGTAATTAGGGAAGGGCTTCATCCATTGTATAGGAGAATAATTTTAGTGAATTTTGTTGGCTTTAATTTTGCATGAGGATTTGGTTCTGCTGAGGCTGGTGATATCTTCAGGTGTGATGAGCAACTTCATCCCTGTTCTCTTCACTATGCAATAAGGTGAAGGTATATTTGGGACGTCTGGTAGAGAAGCCACACTACTTGTGCAATTGCTAAGTTGTCACTGAATTTGTATACAAAGTTTATCAGAGTTGGGTGTGGAGATTTCCTTGGTTCATCTTGTTATTTATAATTCATCCAGTGTCAGTCGAGTTCTAGAGATGAATCAACCCCTTCTCAGTCATGTGTTACGTAAAATTCAAGGAACTCTCTGTGTGCTGACAGCAGTGTCTCTTTCCCAGAACTTATTTCACACATCCAGGGGAGTGCTGAACAAGGGCTTGGTGGGAGAGGGCGTGCAGCTACATATAGCAGAGGATGTATTTTTGGTTCCCGGCATACCAGCTGAAATTAGGCAAGTTATTGGGAAGAAGTCTAGGGGAATTATTTTTATATGATGCACTAAAATTGGCTCCGGGTGGCAGGGAGCTAGGAAAACTGAAGTCATTATCTTGGGGGAAGGGAAACTAGAATAGGAAGGTGCAAGTTTTTTGTCTCCCTGTGTTCTCCATCTGAATGTAAGAAGTGGACAGTGGTGCTTGGCCTGCAGAAGTGTAGTTGTTTGCTTGTTTTTAAGGACTCAAGCCTGGTTGATGCCCTTTATTCCTGATTGACAGGAAGAAAGACTGGGCTATCCAGAGAGGATCTGTGCTAGAAAAGAAAACAATGCTTTCAAGTGTTTCTATAAGATAATTGATGTGTTTGTACATAGACAAATAAAGATGAGTTACATCAGACTGCTAGTTTAGGTATTTTCTGCATTAGGTAATTTGGAGAAGCATTCAGGTGTCATACAATCTGTTGAATGTGACAGAACCACACAGTGAGAATTTAGTTTCAGTTTTTGTCCTAGCAGTGTGTAAAGTGGAGTATTTTGCTCAAAATTCATGTCTGCCTTAGAACTTTCACACATCACAGCTGTTGAGGGAGCTCTGAGATTTTTGGGTTCCCCTTCTCCCCCTCTCATGTTTTGCTGGCACAAGGAGTGGAGGTGGAAAGGAGTACCTGGCATTTTTGTCATGATTTTTGTTTACAATGAAATGGGCAGAAAAAAATCTAAATTGTTTTGGCAAACAATCATCTGATCTCATGCCAGCCCTGAGAACAGGTTGGCATGAGGCAGCCGTGAGCAGTTACATTCTTCACTGGGTTTGGAAATGTGCTTGTTTTGCTTGTTTAAAAGTATGTCTGTTCTACTAGGGGAAACAGCCTAAATTAAGGTTGTGAGGGAGATTGCTGGGATTCCTGGGTTTGTTAATGCTTAACTTAGAGGCTGTTTGCTCTCCTCAACAATTCAGTATCACGTGGGAAATACGTCATTCTGTTGGCTACCTAGGAAATGGGGAAGGGCTTGATAGTGTCAGAGCTGGTTTGACGTAGCTATTGTAGCTTACCAAGACCAAGGGTTTAGCAAGTTGATCATCTCTTTGGCTGAGAAGTTGAGGTCAGGCTTTTTATGGAAGTTGGCAGGAGACAGATGTCATAAAAAGGAGCAGGAGAGGAGACTAAGGATGAGGGGAAAATATAATTTCAAGGTTGATTAAGTGTTTGTTGAGCAGAGACACTGGAATCACTGTACACGGAGATTTTCAAGTCTTGGAATGTGGGCAAAGCCTTTAGCAGACTGGTTTGAATTTGGTGTTGATCCTACTTTTTAGGCAGGAGTTCAGACTATACCAACATCCTTTCCAACATCTATGCCTCTGTACTTGAAAAGAGGTGTTACAACAGGTTTGTGTTGCTTCCTGAGTATTAGAACACTGTCTGACTAGATATTAACATGGCCAATATGTTTTGGTGGTGATTTTTAATTCAAGTTAATAATATATCATGTCAGTTTAGTATTAACAGAAGTGCATGTGGTGGCTAGTGCCATGCTCAAGCACATAGAAGCACAGAATCATAGAATCAGCTGGGTTGGAAAAGACCTCCAAGATCATTGAGTCCAACCCTAACGTGGTTACTAGACCATGGCACTAAGTGCCACATGCTCCATTGCTCCCACACTCCCTTCAGGTCTGTGTGGTAACTGTTCAGGGATGGTTACTCCACTTAGCTGTGGAAAGAAAGAGCTTATTTAGTTGGAGACCAAGTGGATTTGGTGATTCACCCAACAAGGAGCAACTCATACTTTGTTTTAAAAGCAGAAATTATTTCTGCTTAATAGTGAAGTCTTTTAAACCCTGTGAACTTTGAGGTGAATCAAAAGCTATGAACTTCCTGATTAATGTGCCATAACCTGGCATCAAACAGTGGAATAAAAGCTTTTATGAATTAGCTCTAAAACAGAAGTAAGCTGAGTGTGCTTGGGAAGAGATTTCCTGCCTACGTTGCTCCACCCATATCGGTGCAGGAGTTAGGGAGTGCTTTAAATTACCTCTCAGTCCCTGTCAGACAGGCTGTGTGCTACAGGACCTACCAAAAAGCTGTGTGCTCTTTACACATGACTCCTTCAGATATTTGTATATTGCATACGTGAACTATGAGTCAGGTTGAGCAGAGATTTTTTGGCAAACAAATAACATGTATTAGGTTTGAGATCATAGTGTCTGAGAGATATCAGTGCCTGCCTGCAGATGAGGGAAAAAGGACACTGAAATGCTTCTGTTCTGGAAGACTCTTGGGCTTATTAGATCCAAGATGAGATGCTAGAGCAAGTGAAGTTAGCTAAGGTGCAACCATGCCATAGAATCATAGAATTTAGGGGTTGGAATGGACTTTACAGATCATTTAGTCCCAACCCCCTGCCTTGGGCAGGGACACCTCCTCACTAGATCAGGTTGCTCAAGGCTTATCCAACCTGGGCTTGAACACCGCCAGGGTTGGGGCAGATACCAGGTCCCTGGGCAACCTGTGCCAGTGTCTCACCACCTTTTTTCTAACATCCAACCTAGACTTCTCCTCCTTAAGTCTGAACCCATTACCCCTTGCCCTATCATTGCAGTTCCTAACACAGAGTCCTTCTCTGGCTCCTTGTAGGCCCTTCAGATATTGGAAAGTTGCTCTGAGGTCTCCACCGCAGTCTTTTCTTCTCCAGGCTGAACAGCCTCAACTCCCTCAGCCTGTCCTCATAGAGGAGATGCTCCTGTGCTCTTATCAACTTCGTGGCCTCCTCTGGACTTGCTCCAACAGTTCCATGTCCTTCTTATGCTGAGGACACCAGAACTGTGTGCAGTATTCCAGGTGGGGTCTCATAAGAGCAGAGTAGAGGGGAAGAGTCACCTCTTTACTACTTACTACTGAAGTGTAAAATTGATGTCTTGGAACTTTGATTCTGTTGCTGAGAAGTACTGTGATCAGGCACTGCTGCTGGGGGTAGGGTAGGCCATGCTTGGTGCTGATATTTAGGTAAATGCTTTAGCTTTCAATGTGAATTGATATTGACACTGTTTAAGTGAGGTGATGGTGATAAGCCTATCTGTCTGCGGTAATTAAACTTCCTGAACTACTACTGGTAACACAAAACTGGAGCTCTTCCGTACATTACAGGAAGCTTTGCAAACATAGTAGATTACACCCAGGCCATGTGAAACAAGGTTACAGTGAGAACTGACAGTGTGTGTGTCAAAGGGAAGTGGTGGTTTCTGAGATGCTAAGCACTGTGCTGCTGAATATCCAAGTGTTTGAGGGTGAACTTTGTGTTGGTATCACCAATAGCCGGTCAAGTGTGCTAGTGGCACTGGGATTGCTGGTGACTCAGTGGAAGGAAAAGACAGGCTTAGAATCTTTGGGTGGGTTACAAGGTGACTTCATACTTTCCGCATCAGTTGCAGTTCTTTAGAGATGAGCAATGATGGCTAATAACTTTCCTTGAATTCTTTTCATCCTGTCCAGGTTTGGAGCAGGTGCTGGTGGTTGCTGCTGAAGCAACTGGCAATTTCAGTTGGTTGTTCATCAGTTTGCTTGCTCACCCTTAAAACCACAAGAAGTTGGGAAATTACTAACATGAATGTTTTCATGCAGTTCTTTGCAACTGATAATTCTTTACATTCATAATTAAAGAAAAAAAAAGGCAATTCAGCAGATTTGCTTTGGAGGAAATAAAGGTTTTGTTATAAAGGACTGTGGTGGTAGAGCAGAGGGTTTTGAGAAATTTAGCAGCTGAAAGATTTTCTTTAGTGTTTGTGTAGCAATTGATGAAATTCCAGGTAGAAAAAGCTAGCTTTCTTATCTTTTTGTATCAAAATGATCTTTTACTTAAGATCTTGTGAGTCAAATGGCTTCTAGCTATAATATTGGTGGAGTGAGTGCCTCTAGGATTCCAACTTTCAAGTGTAGCTTCTTGGCAAGTAGATAAGTGGAATCTTGTGTGACTAAAGTGGTACTAACATAGTCTGGAAGGCAAATATGTTGTACTTGTTAACTATTAATTAATTGTATGGGCGAAAGGGGTGACAAGTAAAAAATCTGATGTTTTGAGGGAGCAGTATGGCCTTAAGCACTCTCCATACCCACCTTGATACTCTACTGACATAAGTTTTGTGTGGCAATGGAACAAGAAATCATGAAAATGAACCAGTGTTTTTACACTGCTTTAGTATTTTCTTATGATTATTTGCTAGAACTAAAAATAGAGTTATGGCACATTAAAACTCCTCCTTTTGTATTGATTTGTCTAAAGTTCATCCACCAGTAGCAGTAAATTGTGTCTGCTTTTCAGTCATCTTATGATAGCTGTTTGGTTGGACCTGGTGTTACAGCAGCACAGATCTGGAAAGGATCTGCTGTGACAATTGCATGATGTAACACACAGCATGATTTAAACTATGGACTCATCTGATTCATAGACATTGAGAAATACCTTGGAAGTTCAATTCTGGAACACATGGGAATTTTATGCTTTGTTACAGCTCCTGAAAGTGTTCTGTCCACCTGGGTGTGGTAATATTTGGCCTGAAGGCGTAGTTCTGTAATATCACCACACCTCTGTTATATAAGACAAAAATGTTCTTACGGGTTTCTAATAGATATGGGCTCCTCCTGTGTAAACAGGAACCTGTCTCCCATGGCAGAATGGGAGAAGAGCAATTTCAAGGTGATGCATGTGGCAGATAGCTCTCCTGTAAGATTCCCTTCTTGGGTCCTTTTAGTAACCCTCCGAGTAAATCATTGGAGACAGGATGGTGCTGGTGAAAGTAATGTGTGTGGTCAATGTGTGATGTATGTTTGCTGCCTGCAAGTGTTCTTTGCATAGTGTTGCTGAAAAATATTTTCAATTTATCCTTTATAACAGTTAAGTGTTAAAATTTGTTTTAAAAGTAGAACATGTAAATGTTAAAGTCACTGATTATAAAAACTACTGGAGAGAATCCTGCCTCTATTCCTCAGTGATTTTTGTGTGTGGGTAACTATACATATATTTTTTTGCTAACACAGATACTCTTACTGTTCTCCTAATTATAGTGGTTTTATAGCAAGACCCCATTAACGTGTTGAGTTTATCCTTTTATGTGAGAGTACATACAGGAGAGCTTGTTTGAGGGCTGTGAAACTTTGAGAGCAGTGCCACCTCCCAGTTTAGAACAAATTTCTAAAGAAGGACTTAGAGACTGTAGGGGGATGGTGCTGTAGAACCCCAACCCCAGAGCTGCAGGACTGTGTATCTACAGCCAGTAAAGCAGCAGCTGTAGTTGTAGGTAACACAGGCTAAGGGAATTGCAGCACTGCTGGGTGCAGGTTGGCTTGAAGGTCCACAGGCCTGTCCTCTCCTGTTTCTTTGCTCAGGGATTAGCTAGTCAAACATTAATAACTTTGTCCTGGATGGGATCACGTAAACAAAACTGCATCATACTGCGTGTTGAGGCATGAAGATATGAGAGGAAATAACCAGAGACTTTTTTGTTAAAACTTGTTAGCTATGTATTCACAGTGGCTCTGTATAGATTAATGTTGGTCTCAGGGATGGTTGAACAAGACCAAGTACTTTGGTCAGGAAAAATGTTAGTTCTGCAGTTCATTATTCTTTCTTAATATGGTAAGAGCTAATGATGGTTCTAATGACCTTTAAAGATGCCCGTGGTTTTGTGGGTTTTAATGAGTGTAGCTTTGTGGGGAACAAATAGGAAGCCAACATGAGATTCATTAGATTTTAGACTCCTACTAACAGAACACAAGTAGTTAATTCTTATACAGGATACGGTTTCCTGCTTTCCTGTCTACATTTTGGTTCTTAATGTACCTTCCCTTGCTGGGAATTGTATCTATAAAATTGAACTGACTTCTGAAATGCTTTGGCTTCATAATGGAACTGTGCTGGATGTTTGCATTTCTAATTGTGAGGGTGTATGAGTAGCTGAGAACTTGACAGTTATTAGTAGTCGAAGAGGTTACATGTTTCAGTTGCATTAGAACAGGTAAGAATTTGCATAAAGAAGAAAAGAGATGACAGCACGCCAGGCTGAACATATATGCTGATGCCATATAAATTTTAATTTTTGTGCCAGCCACATTTAGAGGATAAATTGCAATAAAAGATTTGAATACAAAATCTGAGACTTGTTTTCATATTCTACAAATATGCATTCATTTTGGAACTTCAGGCAAAGCTTGGGTGGATAGGACAGGCTTCCTGAACCCATTAAGGTGAGTTTACTGTATTCTGGGATTCAAACTAATTCCTGAATGACTTGCAAGATAAGCAATAATCACATCAGTTAACAGTTTATATTTAAAAACAATTGGTTTGTGAATTTATGGGAAAACCTTTATAAAATTCATGTGGATGTTCTGGGGTAAGGCAGAATATGCAACACTGGAATATTTTCTGCTTACTTTCTCCTTTGGCAGAAGATAACAGATTCTCCATGGTCTCTTACAAGCATCTGTAATCCTCCTGAAGTCTTCCTCCTGAATAGGAAATGTCACCTGTACTGAAGTCAAGTGATGCTATGAACTTCCTCACTATTATGTACAATATAATTCCTCTCTATTCACATGGTGCTTCATTTCCTACTTCCTTGAAGGACAAATAAACTTCTCGGGAAGCTGTTATAAACAGGAAAGAATGGGAAAAGGAACAGAAGGCCCTTGTGTGTGACACAGCAGCTATATATTCAGTTTAACCCAATATTCTTTGGCTATTGAATTACACTATAGTCCATGCCTGTGGAAATTTTTCCATCTGGAATTTCTGTTCAAGGAAAAGCAAAAGTTCCTTGCTATGACAGCAGCACTTCTCATTTTCCCACCTTTTAGTATCACATCACTTCTTATTAAGGGAGGAGAAGTTACTTTGCCTTCACCTTTTTGTAATGTGGGGATCAAACACTGGTCTGATAAAATATTTGCTCTTTGCTAGTAACTCTGTGTCTTGGAAGGCAGACAACATTATTCTAAGAAGTTGTTGACATGATCCCCGTGACCATGTTCCAAGTCTGCTGGGTACAGACAAAATGAATAGTCTTCACAAGTAATTCCAGCTCCTTTGGCTCACTGCACCCCTTCTGCTGCCAGTTTGTTTGTGGGCTCTGTTGTGGTTGGTTGGGTTTTGTGGGGGTTTTCATACTACTTACAAAACAACCCAAACAAAGCAAATATACATGTTCTCACTTTCTCAAAGTCTGTCAAAATTAAATACTCCTATGTCAATGAAACTCTGTTGAAACTTGTTATGGGTCTTCTGCTTTAAGTGTATCAGTTCTCCCCTCACATACATTCTGCCAGTTTTAAGTTCTCAAATGGTAACAGACAAAAATCTAAATGGACTGTGACACTTACTTCAGTGTTTACAGTACCTGTAAAAGCAAGAGATGTTCTGCACAACCACCAGTATGCAGTGAAGAATCTTAGCAGAGCTGTCTTTGCATAAATACCAGGAAAGTATACCGGAAACTGAGGTTGTCTCTGTTTCTGGTATAGGCTGTACTGGCATGTACTGTCATGGAGGAAGCAAGTGAGCAGGAGTGAAAAAATGATGCACAAGTGTTAAAGTGAAGACATTTCTCAAAGCAGTTTCTGCTTCATTTTTCAGAATGATTTCAAACCAACTCTCTCACTGTTAAGTCATCTGGTCATTTGCTCCTCTTGAAAGAAAAACTTAGGTTTCAACAATAGATTGAGCCCAGATTGAAAGTGTGCAATTGTAGTTAAAAGGGTAAAAACTAAGATTGCACTTCAATAAGAGTGAAGGTAAATCTTGTCACAGTAAAGGTGTCTTTCTTGAGGAAGTGAGATATCAAAGAAGGAGATCTATTCTCACTGCTTGGGACCTTTACAGCATCTTTCACTCAGTCTCAGCAGCTCCACACTGTGAATGAAAAGATCAGCCACTTGCACTTGGGAAAGCCTGGAACAAGGGAGAAAGATGAACAGCAATTTGATTCACATTAAGTATTGCTCTCTAGCCAAACTGGATTTGTGCTGCTGCTACGGTGAGAGCAAAGAGCTCAAACCCACTGCTTGTATCTAAGCATAGAACTGAGGTAAAGTCTGCTCTTACTATGTCAAGAATTGTTTTGACATAGTTGTTCCAGTTTAACTGTTCCAGAATGTTTCAAAAGCACATCACAGTAATACTATACCTAAAAAGCAAAAGCCAAGTTCCCGAAAAACTGAAAGCTTAGCAGGCAAACAAATGTGTTTTTGAGAGATGAGTAGCAGAGGTAGAGTGCTGAGCATGGTACTGACAGGCACATGTGGCAGGAAAGCAACAGGCAGTACAGTCAACATCCCAAACATCCCCTGACCCCCGGGAGCTGCTCCCAGGGCATTTTAATTAACTCCCGGATGCTGATCCAATGACTATTCAACTGACTAGTTTAGCAAGTGACCTCAGTCCATTTTCCTAGGAAAACCCACTAATTTTCTTCCAAAGCCACTGATTTGCTTGCTGTAGGTGCAGGAAGCAGAATATGCTGACACTGCCGAGCAGCCCTGCCCAGCAGCAGTGCAGCAGCAGCCACATGGACAGACGGCTCTGAGAGAGTCTATCTGTCGCTTCGAAGGCACCAAATTTATGCTCAGAAAGCTACAAAGGATTTCTGAAATTATTCCAATGCACTCCTAATCTACCAGCATTTTACTGGAGGAAGCTTAGGAGGTGCAGCTTTTGAAATAAGCTTTCTTATCAAGTAAAGCATAGAACGGAATTGGCACTCGACTATCTGAATCCTATTTTTAAAAATACAATGTTCTTCAAAAAAGTCCATTACAGTCTCCATTACCAAGATTATTCGATTTGGAAGAGAAATTGTCTAAGCCCAAAGTAAATGCAGTGCTAGTCTGCAGATGACCCAAAGTTTCAAATGTATATGGCAACAGAGTATGTGCTTAGCCTGGTGATTCCAGTACATGAAGTGTAGTTCCTGTCCTTATTTCCCTGTTCACACTGACAGTTGGTGCAGTCCCATATGTTCTCTTCCTACTGTCAAATATGATTTCCTTCTTCTGGTGTCTTTATGCAAATCCCTACCTGTTCTAGAGCAGCTGAGGCACTGCATGTAACATATGAGGTCTCCCTGGAGGTACATTTAGTTCTTATGCAGAAACTCTTATCTGTTTCTGTTGCTACACTTATTTATAGGGATTTGCTAAAATTCTTCAAGTGAAAGGTTCTTGATTAAATCTTTCTGGTGTGCTGTGGAGGTTCCTACCCCTTATGCTTGTGAGTTGTGGTTGGTGGTTTTTGATTGGGGGTTGTTTGTTACTTTGAAGATGTGTCCTGTAAAACCTTCTGTTGGTTAATGGTTATCCACTGCCACATGCATTTCTAAATTAAGTACTAAAATCCACAGGTGGAGTTGCTCAATAGAAATGGAAGCATCAGACTAAAAAGGTTTTTAATCCTTGTTTTAAGGGCAGGGTTTGCTGTGTTTCTTAACCTTTGTAAAGATGTTGAGTTTAATGTCTCTTAGACCATTAAACCTGCATATTGAGGCCAGTAAGCTAGGATGCACTTCATCAAACAGTATTGCAGTGCTGGTTTGTTGTGAAATTTATGAATGACTTATGACTTGGCTCTTTCAAAAGTCTAGTCTATAATAGTTTTTAACTAACAAATTGTTGCTTGATAGTTTTAACTGAGGAGCTTAAAAGCTGTAGAGTGTCCTGAAGGGAGACACTGCATTGGTCTATAATGACAAGCAGCTGTACTATTGCAACTCATTTCTTCAGGATGCTCAAAGGAAAACTTGTCTTGCAGGGTCACTGGATAGCAAAACACAGACCAGATCTGGGCTGTACAGAGTGCAGTATGAAGAACTCAAAGTTTTGTAGCACTGCTGTTTGTCCTGGGCTGCTTTAATGGCATCTTACCTGATGTACCTAGTGCAGAGATGTGATGGAAAATATTTGGACTCGAGCAGTAGCTCTGGTAAATGCCAAAACTTAGTGTATTTGCCTCTGCACTGGCTAATGTGAGAATTGCCTCTTCTAATAAGCTTCCTGAAAATATTTCTGCAATAGTCTAAGCTGAGCTGACTGTCCTGGTGCCACCTTTGCCCTGTGTCTCACAACCAGCAGTTTTGCTGGCTTAGACTGACATGGAACTGCAGCTTTTGGAAGAAGCTTTTAATTTCACTCTGACTTGTAAAGCTTAGTTATCAATGAACACAAATAAATTATTGTCTGGAACACACTTCAGAACAGTTGAGCCACAGATAAAAAAAAAAAATCAATGTTAGTTGAATTGTCTTCCTCAACTCCTTTGTGTCTTCAGTTTCAAATCTGATGAAATCAAGGCTATCTAAGTTTGTTTAGAGTGATACCCTTCCCCCCCCATTAATTTCTTTTGGTAAAGGCTTCTTTGAAGTCATCTGGAAAAATGCAGTTTTTTGAATGGTGATAGTGTTCTGCCAGTCAGACAAAAATGAAGAAGCTGTTCAGGTTCCTCTGACCCTCTGTTTTCAGTCAGACCAGACTCCTCCTTAGGGTCTCTCTATCCCCCTGGGCAGAGGCACAGTATGGAAGTGCCTTTTTCCCCTCATCCCTTGAGGATCAGACAGAGGCATTTATGAGTGCGAGTGACACGATTCCCATGCCTCTGGAATGTTTTCCCTTCCCTCCTGTTTGAGAGCAGTGCTGAGGTATCTCCCAGCACTGCGGTTGTAGAACGGGTGCCCTCTGCTGTTAATGACTGACCACCCGGGGTGACCCTCTGGCATTATTTAGCAGGAGTTGTCCAACTTATCTTCTGGGTATTGCTGATTTCTGGATGGTCAGTCTCCTGGTGGGAAGAGCAGGGAGTTTCCTGGCTGGGAGGTGGCTGCCACCCTCCAGTCAAAGAGCATTGACTCAGTTCTGCCAACACGAACAATTTTCCAGCTGCATTTTGGCAGTCTGGTGTAAGGTGTTCCCATGTGACTTGGTTTCGCTTCGTAGTGCCCCGGGGAATGTTTACCTTCATGCTCAGGTTCTAGGTTAAGCCTTACTTTAAAATTTCAGTGATGCATATGTAAGGAGTTTGTGAGCCAAACAGCTGCAAGGCAAACAGGGCTTTTCCATATGGTGTCACATGGACCAAATGTAAATGCACAACAATAGTAACAAAACTATCAGCATTGCTAATTTCAAGTGTCTTTGAGACAGCAGATGGGTCACAACAGTCATTTCAAGATTTTTTTTTTTTTTGAAACACGGTGAACGCTCCTCTAAGTGTGAAAAACATTGCACTAAAGCAAACATTTTGTGATTTATATTTTTCCTAATTCTTTAGTAATGTCAGATGTACTTCATCATGGGTAAGGATCTCAAAAGACCTAAATGAGTGTGTAGGTCTGGTTTCTGCACATCAGCTAGTATGACTTGGGTATCTGTTCACAATTTCCTAGGTGCCTTTTTAGATGTAATTATAAAATTGTACACATTAACAGATGGTTAGATTGTCTAATGGGAACATTATTCATTCCCTGAACTGAAGAACAGAGAGGTTGTAGGAGTGAATTCTATTTTGTGACTGTAAGACCTAGATTGAAGTTGCAGACAGGTCTTCATACTTCAGATGTTAACCAGTTTTGCCTTTTGTCCCTTTAAACTCCCTTGGTTTAGGTACTCATATGGGAAGTTATTTCCTTCCTGGTTATATGCAAATATATTTCAGGCAATTAAAAAACAATTGTCCTTGAGAGAAGCTTTGCCATGTCTTTTGCAGGTGTTGAATTCAATGTAAATTTTAGAAAACAGTCATATCATCTCAGTGTAAAAAATTCATGAAAGTTAAGAGAAGGTGAAGTTTATTTGTTACCACTGCTCAAAGCAGTTGGAGCTGTTCCCTGAGGGTGTAACCTGTGCGTAGGAGTGTGTGTTGCAGCGCTCAGAGGATTTGCCTGGGCAGTGGAGTGAACATTGCTGTTAAGTTTAGAAGTTACCCAGCTGATCACTGTTTCACCATACAAATGGTGAAGTGAGTTACTTTGTTTTTCAGGTGGAAGTGAAAGTCTTGAGTGTGACAAGCATATAGCAAAGTAATGGTAAGATAATCACCCCATGTAAACACACCTCAGTTTGCACTCATGGCCAGCTCAAGTGATCTGGAAAGTCTTATTAATACACGAGTTAGAAAAAGATGTAAAAAAAATAGACTTGCTGTGAGTTTTGCATTAAAAGTTAATGTCATCATCAAGTTGTTTAATTCTGTGAGTGTTGACACTGTTGCTGCTGTAGCCTGAATTGAGCTTGGATGAGGAAATGGTGATTTCTGTACCAAGAAATGTTGTGAATTGTTTTCATGTGCAAGATTTCAATTACTCTGAATATTAACATGGCTGAGCCTGACCTTTTCAGATAAAGCAATAGTCTGGTGCAGTTGCATTAGTATATTGTGTGATTTTTGTGTGCCTTACTATCAGGATCTGTCTGCACTTATGCAAATAGTCAGATACTTAGAGTATTGGGAAGAGTAAATAAAAAATGTTATTTTTGACTATTGATAGAGTGGCAAGGCTGTGTTGGAAAGGGAGAAGCTCCATCACTTAGACTTCTAAGTGAACTGCTAAGTAAATCAGTAGGAAATAGTTCATTGGTACAGATGTTGAGGAAATTTGGTGGTTTGTGTTGGTATTAACATCTAGGAGAGAGATATGCTGCTGTCTTAAATGGTATGTATGTTTATACATATAAAAATCTGATATCACGCATCTGCAGATAATTCATCATAGAGATTTTTGCAAAACCTTTTCCTTTGGGACTGCTTCTAAAAACAGGGAGTTAGTGTCTTTGACAAGCTAGGAAAGGGGTGATTTCTATTTGTCTTGTGTTGCTCTGGATGTCTTATAGATGGCTGAAAGAATAATGCTGGAGGACTACAAAATCTGTGACTCCTCAAACTTCCTTCTAGGGAGGTAAACTACTTCTGGTTTATGTTCTGAAATCAGACTGGAAGTGTGATTTCTTTGTTAGTGAAAGAGATTGTCAGAATTGTGTGAGAATCTGCAGGTACATAACTGCCTTGACTTTGCCTCCAGCTACTTGCAGTTTCTCTCCTACCTGTTAAATGTGTTGCTTATCTTGAGTAGCTGCTGGCAGCAGTGTGGCTTAAGCACCATGAGGATATCTGGGAAGAATTCTTGAGGTGTCTGAAAAAGTGCTGTGTGGTATCTTGTTTTAGTATTCTGTATTTTGCCCAGAGGAGTTTGAATGACAAATGCAATATAAGTGTAAAGATGGGGTAGATTATCCTGTTCCAGGTTCTGGGAGAGATTGACAGTACTTAAATGAGAAGGGGGAAAAAAAATTTTAGTACAAGTAACTGCTAAAACAGATACAGAGTCTGAGAACTTCTTGCTTGCAAATCTGTCTCTGGTTGAAATCATGGTTAGGCTTTACAGCATTTTGCTCAGTAATCTCCATGAAAAGGAAAAGGTTTATTTACCAGAGTATGGTTAGTTTTGATTTCAAGCTTATAAGCTCCATACTGAGTCCAGGCAATGAAAGTCCAGGAGATGTGTAGCTGTAAGGAAAAGGGTTAGGAACTGTTAGGGCAGTTTGGGAGCTGAAGGTTGGTGTCAACATCTTAGATGTACAGATAGATGTCTGTACTGGGTCAGGCTGAGATGGAGTTTGTTCATGGCAGCCCATATGGTGCTGTGTCCTAGATTTGTGACCAAAACAGTGTTGCTAGACCATCAGGGCTTTAGTTTGTGCTGAACAGCCCTTCTCAGTGACTAGGCTTACTGCTCCTAGCATGCTCCCACCTGGGAGCCGGTGGTGGTGTGGAGCTTGGATGGGGATACAGCCAGGGCAGCTGATCCAAAGTGACCAGAGAGATACTCCAAACCATGTAACATCATGCTCAGCAGTAAAGCCAGGGCTGTGGGGTGGGAGGAGGTGTTTTTCCAAATTAGCAGCTGCTCAGGGGTTGGGTAGGCATTGGTCTGCTGATAGTAAGTGATGCTTTTGCATAATTTGTTTATTTTTCTTCCCTTCCCTTGTTAAATTGTCTTTATATCACAACCATTTTCTTGTGGTTTTCTTGGTACTTCTGATTCTCTACATGATCCTGCTGAGAAGGACTAAGTGGCTGTACGGGGATTGACCTGTTAGACAGGGTAAAGCTACCACACTGTACTTCTGGGTGCTCCTTGAATTCTGTCCCCCCCATAAGTTCTTGACCTTAATTACCTCTTCATGACGGCTCTGTGTGCATCGAGCAAAGTTCATGAACTGAATGCTTCCTGGATAGTGACTGTTGATATTGCTGTGAAATATAGGTGGCTTTTTTGGATATGTATAAAATTATAATTTTGGTGATCTTTTTCAGCAGCATTTTGCTGCTGTTAAGGAAAAAGTGAGGAGGGTACAAGGGAGGGAGAGGTGGTGTTGAGTGATTTTTACATCGTGAGTTCACTGACTTTAACCGGTTCATCAACCAATTGACATTACTCAGTGTTAAGGAGAAATTGACAGAAGGCTCCTGAAGCTTGGACACAGTGAATTCTCCTCAACTCTGAGTCTCAAAAACTGTCAGAACTGAGAAAGTCACACAGGTATCTGCTGACGCAGTCTGAAGTCCAGGAGTCTGTGTTTGTTTTGGAAAGATTTCTAAGAGATCTCTGAATTGGTGTGCAGTAGTGGGGGTGTTACAGCAGTGCAAGTTTCAGATTCAAGAGTTCAGTGCTCAAAAGCCAAGGTGCCATGGGATGCAGTAGATTCATACTGATTTAGCTGCAGCTTTGTTAGAACACTTAGTGACATTTCAAATGTTTGTTTGAATACATGAAATATAGACTTCTTTATTCTGAAACTATAGGTAACACTGTCTTTTTTTTTTCTTTGATTTGTGTGTGTTGTTTTTGTTTTTTTTTTTTTAATAGAATATTCAAATAAAAACTTTGGCAGATGATGTGGTAAGGTCTTTGTAGCATCTTAATTTGCAATGGTAACTCCACGCTGCATGCTACTTCAAATGTTGTGGACAAAATAACATATTCTTATAAGGATATTAAGCATTAGATTTCAGCAAATTGAGTGACTGTTCCTAAAGATTTTAATTTGTAACTTCAGTTGAAGAAGATTAATAATGATTTTTATTTGGAGAAGGTTCCTTAGCCACATTCTAAATACTTTAGTAATGCTGTGGATATGTTGAAACTGTTACTCAACAGTCCAAGTGTTATTTCTCTTGACCTTCTCTTTAAAATAAAGGATCTGCAGTAGTTCTTCAAAGTTAGTTGCCACATGATTCAAGTGGAACCATTTGAGGTGATAAATGTGTGCTGAATGCCAAGCAACAAGTTTGTATTCAGTAGCATTAACTTCCTAATGCTGAATACTTTGAAACTTGTTGCAAAGTATTTTGTCAGAAACTTATATCAAAATTGATTTCATTAAAATTATAAAACTTGTATTTTATATATGGAATAATTAAGCCACTCTGGATATTTCATTAATGATTGTCTGCATGTCTGAAGTGAGGAAATTGTTCCTCGTAATCATGTAGAGGATTAATTTGGGGCTTTAAAGTGATCTCAGCATTGCAGTCTGATTAAACAAATTTGTTGTTAATAAGTCATACTGGAAACAGATCATAGTGTGGTGAAATTGGACCTTAAATGACTTTTTGTGACTGCTGAATGGGCTTTTTCATGTAACTGAGCAGTAAAACTGCATTTGATGTATATTGGCTAAATTTGGATATTGCCTTTCAGGCATGATGTTGTATCCTTGGCCTTTTCACTAGGCTATGCCCTAATTTTAGTTTCCAAAAATGTAGTTTAAACTATTCTAATAAGGGAAAAAATGGGATTAGTGTAATATTTTTGCCTTGTTAAAGACATGAACAGTATCCTTGTAGGTATTGTGTTTCTGTCCACAAATGTAAGTTTTTTAAAGAAGAAGGAAACCCAACCCACCTCCTTTCAAAAAAACCCACAAAATCCCCCCCAGAAAGCTCAAAAGAAATTCAAAGGGAATGCAGCTTATCTAGGGATACCTTATCTAGGGATGCCTTCAAAAACTTAAAGTAGTCTGGCAGGACCTCAGAAAAGCATGAGGGAAAAACCAAACAATTCAAAAATCAAGAAAAAGAACCAAAATGATGACAGAAAAGGAGATTATCTTCCCCATACTCCACAGCACTTGGTCCTGACTCACAAATCTAAAATAAATCAAAATTTTCTGCAAATAAATACTCCATTACCCTTTTCAAACCTCACAGAGGTTGTTTAATTGTAGCAAATAGAAATTTTGGTTTCTAGTTTTCATAGAGACATGAGTACCTGCCCTGACTGATCCTGGTAACCCTACATAAGCTGCTGATAGAGGAAAGCACATCTTCATGAGGCTGTTCAGTGCCTGAAACAAATGCACAAGCATTTGTTGATGCAAACAGTTCATTGAGAGAAGTTGCTGTAGGCATAACGTTCTCAAAATGAACTTGTGTATATATATAATTAAAGACCATTATTAAATCAAACAATTCAGGCTCTATTCAGAACAGAGTTATCTATTAAAAATACATTAATAAATGGCCTTATAAGGAAGGTGCTGTTGTTGGTTGTTTCCAGCATTAACCAAGTAACCAAGTAAGCATGCTTTAAAGAAAAAAGGTGGAGGTTTGGTGTAAGGCCTAACCCAAGTGAGCCCTAAGGGGTGAGAGGCCATGGCAGACTGTGAGATGCTTTACTAATGTCTGTTCTGTGTACCTAGCTCTGGATGGCTGCTGCTCTCTGAGTAATCCCTTACCTGCCTGTTATAATTCTGCACTAATTTCAGGAGTCCCTACTCAAAAACACTTCAAGGGATTGTCAACTATGCTTGGAGCTTTAATTCCTCTACAAACTTTATTTTACTTTAGCAGGATTTTTTTTTCTGAGCCCGATAACTTGTGAGTACCCCCTGCCCAACACTGCCTTTTTCACTTGTCCTCCAAGGACTTAGAGCTCTCCAGGTGAAGGAACACTTGGACGTTACCTTTGTGGTACCACGTTATTCACTCTCAGGATTATTAGGGAGTAATGGGAGAAGATGAAGATTTTCGGAGTTTAACCTAGATGATGCAATTTTGAAGCTGTGAGAAATAGCCATATTCCTTTTGCATGTGACCTGTCGTGAATTCACCTTACATGTTGTCCTTCTGTGAAAAGCAAACTGTGAATATGAGAGTATTTTTACCTAGAGTTCAGTTTAACTCTGCTGCTTGAATTAACAAAAAAGTGTGTGTATTGCTGCCGTGTAATTGGCTGCTTTCCTATATTTCTATTTCTGCTTATATCGGAATGAATGTCTTTGCAGCGTGACAGAATTACGAGCTTCAGGAAATCGGCAGTGAAGAAGGAGAAGCCTTTCATTCAGCATCCTATCGACTCTCAGCCTTCCATAAGTGAAGTGCCACATGCCCAGGCGCTTGTTGACGAGCGCTGCATGAACCTGTCAGAAAAAGAAGTTATGGATCTCTTTGAAAAAATGATGGTAAGATGATGTGCTGCATCATTTTGTGAGGTTTGAATTTGTTTTCTGGTTAGCATTTTTTGCGTAGCAGTTATTTTCAAATACTCAAATTTTCTCAGAATCATAGAATTTTAGAGGTTGGAATGGACCTTACAGATTGTCTAGTCCCAACCCCCTACTTGTGGGGAGCAGTAACTACTTGTGAGGGCACAGCATAGCATAGGCCTGATAGATCAAAGTTGGCACCCGATCAGTTGAGTAACTCAGAGAATGCCAAGAGTAGAGATATTTAAATTACTTGGTCTATCTCTACAGGCAAAACAGGCAAAAAGCCAAAATTGAAGCCTTAGACTGATGAAGCTCTCAAGACCTTAGTTACAGTACTTAGATACTGCTGTTGAAGGACAGTTTTTAATGAACTTAATAAATAGCTTTGGAAAATAGTATTTTCCATTAATAAGGTATTAATGCATAGAAAGCTGATTTTTTGCATGGTCTTGGATATTCCCTGTCATAGCATCACTTGGCAAGGTTTGTGGTTCTACTCCAAAACTTTCCTGTTAAGAGTTACAGAAGCTAACTCTGAAGGAGGTGTGGGTTCTGCCATGCACATTGGTGATGGCATGTGAAGTATCAGGAAGTGAGTTCTTTGGAGTATTTTTAGCAATGCTCTCTTCTGTATCATTCTTTAAAATTGCTGTAAACTTCCATGCAGTCTGTATGGCCTAAGAACTGTCTTGTTCCATTTTGCAGTTCTGCTTTGTTCAGTGAAGCTGTGAGTCTCTTCTGAAAGATTGGCTAATTGTTAATTAACACTTGCTTGATTTGCTTGTTAGATTAAGGGATTAGTTTTTAACTTTTCCAAGTAATGTTAATTGAAGCAGACAATAGGTCTGTCTTCCAGAGACTTAAAGTTCTTTGACAAAGCTGTTAGCTAGTAAGTTATTACTGGAACATTTACTGGTTTTAGTTGATAATCTGAAGTTACTTTGACTTTTAATGGCAAGATTTGTCATGACTAGCAACAATTAAATCGTATTTAATCAGTTATTAAGTTAAAACAGGCAGCTTTAGAGTTCATCTAGTAGAACATTTTGACTTTTGGGCTTGTTTTAAAGACATAAGTAGGAACAATTTCACATCTACCCCTTCCTCAAGCTAATAATCCATGTAACAACAGCCTTTTGATTAGATAGTGTGGGAATGGTGTCTGTTCTGATAAGATTTTACTAAAACACTAGAACTTCACAAGAGTTAAAACTTATGTAGGAACTTGAGGTGTAGAATTTGTTTGTCCTCTAGTTTTATTTTTTGAGCCTGATCTCACCTATGTTAACTACCCTTGAGGCAATGGTAATTTTGGCCAAGACTCGAAAACAGTGAATGCTTTGGGTGGCAGAATTAAACAAGGAAATGGAGTAGCTCAGAATGAAACAATTGCATGCAGATAAGCTGGAAAAAGTCACTTCTGTTTGTTTAAAAATGAATTGTTTGTTTTTAAAAAAGTAGTCTAAAGAAAACAAAGACTCATAAGAACAAGGACTAAGAAGTAGATTGTTGATGTTGTGTGGGCTGTTGCTTTACAGGAGGACATGAACCTAAATGAGGATCGGAAAGCTCCTTTGAGAGATAAAGACTTGACCACAAAACGTGAGATGGTTGTCCAGTACATTTCTGCAACTGCCAAATCTGTAAGTACTCACCTCTCCAAGACAGATGAAAGTAAGAGGCTTAGCTTCATCAGTGTTATGCTTTTCAACCTAGGAACAAATTTTTTTGTCAGCATTTATCTAAGTGTGGGAGAAAAGAAAACTAAATCAGTACTAATATACTTGTAGATGCAGCTGCATCTGAGGGATTAGTTTTATTTCAGTTGCTGGAGTTGCTTCCTTGTAAACCATAAGAAATTACAAATCCACTGATGTAGAGTCATGGATGGAACCTGAGCATATTTCTCTGGAATTCTTCTTAGGGATTTTTGGTGCCACAAGTTTTTGGAAGGGATAACATGACTTGATGGTTTCAGTAATGATGTATGTGCTGGATTCCTTGATTCAAAGGATGGTCTTAAAATGAGTTTCAAATTAGATTTTGACTAGAAAAAAAATATTTAGACCTTTTATTGGTGTTGATCATTCTCTGTACTTTAATTGTTTGATTCCTTGGTAGGTTCATGCAGAATTTTTGAAGTCTGTTTTTGGGAGGCAGAACTGTAAGAGAATGACTGGATATCCCAATATTTGTTGAGGTGGAGAAATAGTTTCAGCTAGTGAAGAGCTGCAATTTATTTTCTGCAGGGGGAGAATTAGTACTAGTTAGTTATAAAATGCAACAGTAATGTTTTTGGTGTGTTAAAAGTTGAGTATGGCAAATACAGTTCTTACCATCTGAGAAGAGGATATGCCATAAGAATTCATGAGCATTGGATGAAACATATATATGTGTATATATATGTTGTGATTTTCTTAGGAACAGGTTTTGTCCTGATTTGTGTCACTTTCTGGTTAAAGAATTTTAAGGAAGCTCTTGGTGAATGAATGCACTGAATGAACTGAAGAACTGGGGAGAAGTGGTGGTGATGAATAGCTCTGTTTATCCAAGGGGCAGCAGTGACAAAAGTGACAAAATTTGCTATCAGCTTAGTTCTTAAGTAAAATTAGTTAATGCATATGATTTTATTTGGGAATTAGGATCAATCTCGTCTCTTTTGTCACACTTAAGTTACTGTGTGCAATAAAAGGTTACTGGAAGTGAAGACTATGTGTAGAGCACTTCTTCAAATACTTCGTGGCAGCAGTGCCAGCATTTCTGCAGAGCTGAATGCTGAATACAGCAAGCATGAAATAATCTGTTTTGTAGTGAAATATACTAGCAAATAAGATTATTTTGGTGTCTGCCTAATGAATCTATAGGCGTGGACTGCAAGCAATACAGTGGACTTGTCTCGTTTTAACCTTGAAAATCAGCTCTGCAGAGTTAAATTTAAAAAAAATTAAATGACAATGACATGCAATTATTATGCAAATGCATTGCATGAAGCATTATAAACTTGAGTGAGGAAAGGCTTGCATTATAATGGGAAAATGGTGATTTAGTTTCTGAGAGGAGTGAAGTTGCTGCATGAGTTGATCTTAAACAAAATCCACAGTCCTGTAGTTTGTGCTGGAAGGAATCCAGTGCTTAAAGCATGGTCAAACTAAACATACAAGGTATTAGAGAACTGTGCAAGCTCATGCAGTGAATATTATTAAAGTTCCTCTTAGTGTCCTTTGCCTAGACTGTCTTTGGGCACTATTGCTTATGCTTTGTCAAGTTTTTGTCTTCTCTTGATAATCAGTGTTAAATCTTAAATTTTTCTTAGTAAGCCAAAATGTCTGGTTGAAACCGTGGAAAGTCACAATGGAAGTACTTGAAGTTCTTTTCAAAAAGCAGCCGACAATGTTGGTCTCTGTTATGTGTACTGATGTTGAGATGTAGCTGCCTCAAGTCCCCTAGTGTTGGAGCCAAGTGAGGAGAGCATGGCTACCATTGCATGGCTAACTGCTGCTTAACAGTTGCCTTACACGCTCTGCAGCACGAGGACCTGAACACAACTGGCAAAATGTTTGTCAAAATGTACTAACCATTTGAATCATCCTGAAAGATCCTCATACGTGAATGTGCTCTTTGAACTGAAGTCAGCATCAGTGTGGATGTGTTGTACACATGCAAGATGTTTTTCCTTGTGGAAAAATGGCTCGTACTGAAGTCTGTGTGCTTCAGTATGTCCTCCTTGCAATTGAATCGCAGCATTTGAGTGGAATCGTTTGAGGTTGTTCAGCAATACAAATTGCCTTTCTGTAGCATGTTACCCTAAGTTAACTTTTAAATAGGTAGCATCTTAATTGGTTTAAAAAAACCTGAAAAATCAGAGCTTAATTGTATAATGTTGATTGGGATCTTACAATGGAGCAAAACCTCATTTTTGCTTTGAATTTCATCTTCTCTTTAGTGGAACTGCTGTTTTGTTCAGATGAGTTCAAGCTGAAGAATTGAGCTTTACTGCATCATCAAGTGTCAAACTTTCTTTTCTTTAGGATTGTCTTCCATGAAAATGCTGCTTGCATTCAAAATGATCTGTCTTGAAATTTTGTCCCATTCCTTTGGTCACAGATAATGATCTGTGTTCCTTTTTTGCACTGAAAATACTTGGACCTTCTGCTTAGAGCTCACCAAACACACTTAACAGTTGATGTGGCTTTTCATGCAGTACATTTCGTGTTTGTTTCAGTTTGGCTTTTGAGCTTTCTCCACTCATGTGAAAATATCACTTTCATTTGCTGATGTTGTCTTAACCAAATGATTTTGCATTTGGTGCTTCATATTCTCTGCCTGTGTGCCATGTGCAGCATGTTGATGATGCTTTTCCAAGACACTTCTGTCTTCAGGGTCCTGAGTGAGAAAGGAACCTTGGGTTTCAGTGGATGAACAAAGCTGTCCATTTCCTTGGAGATGGAGGACATAGAGAAGCTGATGAGCTGGGTGCTTTCACGTGAAGTGATTTGCAGTGCTTCAGATTGCTTCTCTCACTCGAAGAGAAAGATCGTTGGCCATGGAAATTGTACTTGAGAACTGGAATTCTGTTTCAGAACTGAACTTGGTGACATTTCATGCCATGTTGAGTAGCCGAAGATTGTTGAGAGAAGAAGGTAGTCAATTAGGAAAAGAGATTGTTTGGTGATGACAGTCCAACTTGTGCTTCTAGAGGTTCATCAGGAAGAGATGAGGGGATTGTGAAAGCCTTGCAGGGACTTATGCTTCTGAAAGACTTCCTAAAGGGATAATCTAAAAGATAAGAGTAGAAAATAAAGCAGGTAGAGGCTGAAGAGTCATAGAATCAACCAGGTTGGAAGAACCTCCAAGATCAAGTCCAACCCTATCATGGTTACTAGACCATGGCACCATGCCACATCCGGTCTCAGCTTGAAAACCTGCAGGGATGGTGAATCCACCACCTCCCCTGTGGGAGTCAGTGCAGTCAAATTCAGATCTCAGAACAAAATCAGACTCTTAATCACGTAAAAGTGGTTTTTCAATGAACTGGCTGCTGCTGCTGAGTAAAGGCCTATGGTATTTGAGCAGAAATCCACAGTCCTGGTGTTCCCAAGGACATGGTCATTTGTGCCAAGTGATAGAACAGGGCACAGATGTGCTGCCTTCCTGCAGAGTTTCCTCTGTGTGGAAAGTCAACTTTTTGTTCATGAATATGCAGAGATGCTGTTCCATGGTTAAAGAGAGAAGATGGCATTCTGGAAATCACTGTTTAATTATCCGTGTAATTGAAAGCATCCATACCAAGCATTGAATGGAAATGCCATGTGAGATTTCCTGAAATGCAAGTTAGAGTTATAACTGTAGGCTATGGTTTTGATTATGAGAAGGTAATTAATGGCAGTGGTGACATCATCTGAATAGATGAAAAGCTCCACAGTAAATGAAGCTGTTAAAAGTACCAGGAAGTCAGTATGCCCTTAGTGCTTTCTGTAGTTTTCTGTGTCATTTGTAAAATATCTGACCTCATAATTTTAACAAAATGGCATACTTAATCTTTGGAGATGTAGCTGTGCAAGCTGGGTGTGTAGCTATTTGTTGGTAGATGTGTAAAATGCTGATGATTCAGCAACAGAACATAAGAACAGTAGAACGACTGTTTTCCTGTTGAGAAGCTCTAACTCTTAAACAGTTTGATAAGTAATAAATGAATGTAACTGCTACTAATGATTAAACACCAAAAAAATGTGTGTGATGCTACATCCTACTAAGTACTTTGCTGTGTTTATTTATGCATTATTATTATCTCTTTTACACAATAACCTCTCTTGGCTGACCACTGCATGCAGATAGTCGGAAGTAAAGTTCCGGTGAGTACAAACATGATAGTTTTGGTTTTCTCTTCCATTTTTAGAGATTAGGCTGGAATATTTTGGACTTTTATCTGGCATTTAAAAGTTCACTGGGCATAACTGAATCCATGTTTGATCAAAATGATTATCAACCACCTCAAGCAAGTTTGTCTTCCCAGTATAAGATCATTGCTTGCTCTTCTGACAGATTTGCTTTTAAGTTTTCAGGAGTCTATTTCTGACTATTTTAGACTCACTGAGCTCATCTTTTCATTGTGGGCAACAAATATCTCTTAGGCATTCACAGTTTGTCATGGAAATGCAGCTGCTGGATAGCAGTGTGAGAATAAGAAGTTTAGAGGATTCAGAAGGTCAATTAATAAGCATAAGATGAGATCACTTAGAGCATAACCTTTATTTAAGGACTCATCTAGATTTTATTGTCATGATCGAATTCAGTGTTGGGTTTTTTTTAACCAAATATCTGGGACTTAATTTGTTGGACTGAGTTCAGCAAGTTTTTGTTTCCTGGAAAATAAAAAGGATTTTTGGAGGAATAATTATATATACATTTAAAACAGTGGCTGAAAGCAAATCTGTTCTTTTTAATTATGGATGGAGTTTACTTTTGATTGCAGCCAAAACAGGATTTTCAGGTACTGCAAGGCTTTCTACATAGGTCATGTTCAGTAATTACATCCTGTAGGAAAAATAACAGAGAACAACCTATGGCTTAAAACTGTCTAATCATCCCCTCAGCTGTAGTTAAATATGTAAGAATATCATGTGCATGGATAAAGAACTTTGTTTTGGCTTTGTTTTATTCTACGTGGTCTTTAAACAGACTTTTCTTGTGTTCACCAGTACTTTTTAGTTTTGTACACAGTGCTGATTCTTCTGCTGATGGAGGAAAATACCTTCACTGTGCTTATGTATTTAAAGATGTTTGGTTTTTGAGGGGACTAATAAGTAATTTTCCAGTTCACTG
>NW_008689704.1:271351-299573 GCF_000695815.1 Acanthisitta chloris | reverse complement strand
TGCTGCCTTGTATTTCCTTATGACATGAATTAGCTTGAACAGCTGCTCTCTGAGGAGATTGTTGTATGAAGGAAGCTGATGTTCACACAATGGGTAGGGGAGAAGCTCTGTAATACCCGTTTTCTTCCCCACACCTTGTAATTAAGGTCTGATGGAGAGCAAAAGAACAGTTCTGCAATGAAGGCAAGTTTGTGTGCAGATAACTTGAAAAATAGTAAAACAAGAAATGCTGCTCCTCGGTATGGCTTTTGCATCTTATTGTTTCAAGGATGCTCCTTGATGTGCTCCTTTGCAGGGTATGTTTTCATAGGTGGCATCTTTTGGGAGTTGTTTGCATTTGCCAGCATATGTAGAAGATTTCCAGATGTAGTGTGGTTTGGGAGGAGAAGAACTTTGGGGTGTTGATGCTGGTACTGTTGGGTTGTAGTGACAGTTGCAGAGAAGAGGTTTTTCTGTTCGTGGGAACTTCAGAGCTTTAACTTACTTGAGTTTTACTTGGGGTCTCAAGCACTCATGGGACTACTGTGTGCTCCAGGGTTTCATTTGACCCATCATGAGTGAATAATTCTCTGCCTTAATTGTAATACTGAGAAGGTGACTGGTCATAAGGTAATTTCTAGGATTTTTGTTCTTAGGCATTGGTTTAATCTCTGAATGTTTCAGTGTGGGACTTAACCCTCTCAATTTCTTTGTAGTTCATTTTTGCCTTCTTCTTGATTAGATGTTCTTGCATAAAACATACCTTTCTCTGAGGCCTTGTACCTCAAAGGAAATGAGAAATCTATGTATTAAAATCTGATCCATATAAAGGCATAGCATTACTTAAGAGTAGAACTCCAATCAAACTGTCTTTGAATAGAGAACTCTTGAACTGGAGTACTTGAGTTAAAAGATTTGAGAATGGATTTTTGAGCCACCTTTAGTGACCATCTGGTTTGAAGAGCAGAAAAAAGGAGGAGAGATTGTTCTTATTGCTGTGCAGTCGAAGGTGCATTGTCATGGGAGCAGTGGAGAAGTTGCCTGTCCTGCAAGGTGTGGGAAGGAGCCTTAGGAGAGCACAGTCCCAATTCCTTTTAACTTCTAACCTGTTCTAAATGTTTCTGAGGGAGTCAGA
The DNA here is from genome assembly GCF_000695815.1 of Acanthisitta chloris. NCBI lineage: Eukaryota > Metazoa > Chordata > Aves > Passeriformes > Acanthisittidae > Acanthisitta > Acanthisitta chloris. Next base: position 298,459 of record NW_008689704.1, on the reverse strand, counting down.
TGTCTTCTGAAAAGAAAACAAGGGACAGGGCAGAGCAGAGGTGGTTTGCTGATATTCTCAATGCATAGAAGGAGAAGGCAGCAAGATTGTGCCTTAGTTAAAATGTGAAAGAAAGAGCAGCTAAGGCTTTAAATTGCCTCGTCTGAATTGGAATATCTTTTGGATCTTTCAGTGGAAGGGCAAAGGAGAGCAAATAATCTCTTTGGAGAAACAATTGTGTCTTTTATTCTTGCATTCTGTGATGCTTTTCAGGTGTAATGGCATTTGATTGAAGTTGCCATTACCTCATCTCTTTATCCATTTTGTGGCCTACAGCAATATTTCTGTTCTCTTCTTTTACAATTTGGGTAATGTCTGAAATGACAAAGTTGTGTAGATCCACGTTGTGTAGATGGTGTTTTGTTAGTTACACATCAACTCTTTTCTGATTTCCATCCAATGCAATGAGCAGCATAAAGCTGTTCTTGTTTTCTAGTTCTTTACGGTTTGATTTCAGTGTGATGATTTTCCTGAACTCTGATGATATTTGATGCATTTACCTGATTTTCAGTCAGTTCTTATTCTTACAAAGATAAGACCCATCCATTTATTTCTTTTGGTGGAAGAGCTCCTCTTTGTTTAGGAGGTTGATCGTGACTGATCATAGTTCCTTTATATCCTGCTTTGTCTCTCTTGGTCCTTTGCTGTATAACTGGCATGCAATGCCTAGCTAAAGGTGCTGAGTGCATCAGCAAGAAACATCTTCAGAGTTAACAGAGTCCAGAGGACACTGTTGCCTTAATGCATTCACTGTCTGTGTCATCTTTTTCTCGCCAATCTGAAAGTATATTGTGAACTTAGTTCTGTTATGTGCATTGAGTCTATGTAGGTCAAAGTCATTAACTTAAATTTAGACAAGTCATTTTGTCATTAGCCATACTTAGTGTCATTTTTGGGAAATGAATGGTAGGAATTTGAATAGAGCAAGCTAGAAACTTCATAAGAAGTGGAGCTTTGTGAAAGAGAGACAATTAGAAGATTACAGTAGTGGGAGAAGTTCCTGATACAATTAAAACCAAATAAATAAATCCTCTTCTAGGTCAGGCACGTTTCATATTGCCTTTACACCCATGACATCTTTATCAGGTTCTCTTCAACAGACCCCTGAGAGCTAAGGAGCTTTAGGAACTGCATATGAATCATAACCAGTCTTTTGAGATAAGCCTACTGCAACTTGTCAGAGTTGTACAAAAGATTAGCTGCACCCTTTGGTAAAATAGTTCGTATATTGTTCATGGTTTTGAATACAAAAGCTCTAAAACCTGATTATCAGTATTTTAATACTGAAATACCTTGTAAGTAGTGACTCTTCTCTAGTGGCACTTGAGCTCTTTGTCAAATCTCCCATATGATTCTTTTGTTGCAAACAAGATCCTCTAGAGATCTTCATTAGGGGCCAAACATGGAATTATGGTACAGCAAGAAATTGAGTCCTGCAGTTAGGTGAACTGTGGGGATTTCTGTGTGTTTCTGTTTATGGTTGTTTCTAATACAGTGTTGTGAAGTAGATGTTTAACTGCTACACACTCTCATTTAACATGTTAATACAGCTGAATGATGGAGTTAAATGTTTATATTCAATTTGTAGCACTTGCACTCTTACTCAGAGAAGTGAGAAAGATTCCAGAAGAATATTTACCCTTGTCATGCTAAAACCATGTATTAAACACTGATGACAACTCCAAGTCAGGTGTCTTTTAATACTTATATTGTGATTTGAAAATTCATGTGGCAGTGTTAGTCTTATGTTTTATCATCTAAACTCTCCAGTGAGCAATAGAACACTAAGCAGCATTCTGCCTTCTGTGCTAGGGTGGACTGAAAAACAGCAAACATGAATCCACACTGTCCTCACAAGAATATATTCATGAACTGAGATCTGGAATTTCAGATGAAAAACTTTTTAATTGCCTGGAGTCCTTGAGAGTGTCTCTAACCAGCAATCCAGTCAGGTAAGGAGCAATTTCTGCAGGAGTTTTCATCATGCTGTTTTTGCTAAGCCAGAAAGAGTTGTGGGGTTTGGTATTTTTGAAACCAGAGTAATTATGCTAATGCTTGTTGACATGAGAACAGTGTTCTCAGCACACTGGAAAAGAGTAAGTGAAATGTTGTTTGCAGTATCTCCTTTCCTTTCTCTGTGGTTCTTGACTTGTAGTTGTTGGAACTAAGCATTTGTCATGATGGTTGATCAGGTCTTCTGGGGAGTGAGACCAAAAGCAGAACCTGTGAAGGGATGTACCAGCAGTTTGGGAGACATAACTTTTTCAAGTTTTACATTTGATTAAGAAACAATTAAAAGCATTTTTCATCCTTTTTTCCAGCTGGGTTAACAACTTTGGACATGAAGGTCTTGGACTTCTGTTGGATGCATTGGAAAAGCTTCTGGACAAGAGACAGTAAGGACTCAGATCATTAGAAGGGAGGATTGGGGAGGTAGTGAAGGTTTTACTTATGTTATTTTCCTCATCCCTTTCAAGGCAAGAAAGTATTGATAAGAGGAATCAACATAAACTTATCCAGTGCCTCAAAGCATTTATGAACAATAAAGTAAGTATTATTTTAAATTCAAGTACTTGTAGCATGGTTGGGTTTTGTTGAGTTCAAGATCTATGCAGTATGTTGAATCTTGGAGAAGGAAGGAGACTTTGTATATCCAGTGTTAGTTAACTCTTTGGAAATGTAGGTCTTAGTGCAACGTCTCTTGAGAGACTTCATAAACCTTTCTGAATATGCATTTTTTCTTAGTTTTGTTAAATACTCTTGATTTTTGGAAGTAAAATATTTGACAAGGAGAGGATGATAGTATGGGTTTAAGGTAAGTGAATTTGGAAAACGCTTGGAAATTGAAAGAAAAATATATCTTTATAAATTCAGATTTTGATACATTTGTCTTTTGTTAATATAATGTACTTCTCACCTGATATTAGATTGAGCATGATTTGACACCTTTTTAGCTACAGGTTTTAAGTTAGTAGATAGTGGGTGAAGGATCCGTTTAAGTTTTATCTAATTTGTTTCTAGCATGGGTTACTCTTGTTCACAAAGTATAAGTACTGCCTCTAGAAGTCGATGTGTGAAACTTGTAACTTTGCTTTACTCATAGGAGAATCGGAAGTCTTACATTTATTTATGCCCCCAGCAAATAAAACTGCATAAAAGTTACTTTTAACTACTTATACTCAGTTTAGAAAAATCTCACAGAATAACTTGTCTAATGGAGTGAGAAAAGTGATCAGGCTTTTCACAGTGTTGAGGTGTGTCAGGTAAAGATAGAAAATAAGACTCAATGTGTCTTTTGGTGGATATCTGATTTTAAAAGATCAGTGTCTTCCTGAGGTGTTGACTCACTGTTTCTTAGGAGGAAGCCTCAAATGTAAGACTGGGGAGACTGACTTGTGTCCCCAAGCAGTAAGAGCCAGGAGGGTTTAGTAGAGTGTTGCCAAACTTCACATGGGAGTGAGGGGGTGTGAGGGTTCCTCAAGATCTGAAGCCCAAAGATGATGAGGAGTATCTGAGGCAAATACAGTCTTTTCACTGTAAGTTTTTTCTCTCTTCAAGTACGGTTTGCAAAGGATTCTGGGAGATGAAAGAAGTTTGTTGCTGTTGTCAAGAGCAATTGATCCAAGGCAACCACACATGATGACTGAAACGGTGAAAATACTTTCTGCCCTCTGCATTGTTGGAGAGGAGAACATGTAAGTAACACAGTGAAACAATTTTCTTTTTTGGATGCTCATGAGTTGTCAGCTTGGACACAGGTGAGGAAACTTGTCAGCGAAACAAATGTAACCTGCTAAATCTTTACTTCATTAATGTAGTTTAAATGAAAAGAGACTTTGACCTGTTTTACTGCTTTAATTCAGTATTAAATCAGACAAAAGCAAATGAGATCTGCAAACCATGGCTGAAGTGGAAGGTCTGAAAGGACTAAGATTGCTTACTAGAGAGGAGACTTAGTGAGCCATAACTGTTCATAAAGGGCTGCTAAAAGATACATAGGTTATTTCATATTTCCCTGAGAACGATCAGCAATTGTGAACTTGCATTATCACAAGAAAAGTTGTCAGATGTAAAGACTCTTGAGAACGATGTGTCTTAGCATGGGGCACTACTGAGCCTATCAGTGTGGGGAGCACTGAAACTGGGATATCTCCCCTGAGGAAGGGACAGGAACTTACTGTGCTGGAAAATGACACCACATGGTAAAGTTTTTCATTAGTTTAGAAGAATAATAAAGAAATCTATGTATGTGTGGCTTTTTGTTAAAGCATCACCTATATCACAGGGACAAGAAGTTTATATTTGTAGCTGGAGATTTGAACAGTTCAAGTTAGGGAGTTATTTAGCACCTGCCCATGAGCTACCAAAGAAAGATAATCAGCTGGCATATGTTTCCTTTAAATTCCTCAGTGTGTTTATTTACTGAAGGTTAAAATGGGTAAACTCCATGTCTTCTGTGCAATAAATAGATAAAAATATTTTGATTGTTGAAAAGGCAAATTATTTCAACTTCCATGTCAGCTGGTATTTAGTACAAAGGTAGGGATCTTTTCCCCCTCATTGCTTGTTTCTTAGATGAAAGTCACAATAATTTAGAGATTTATTCAACTCTTTTTTAAACTTAATTCAATGTTACTCTTGTAGATATTTTTAACACTTGGTTCTTGGTTGTTTTCAACTTTATGTAGATAAATGTATTTAAACTCTGTCAGCACACTGAAGTCTTGAGTTGTGTAAAGAATGGGCTGAGTATCTTCAAATGGAAATTGCCTGTGCTCTGCTTTTTGACACTTGGTTTCTCTTAGTCTGGACAGGCTTTTAGGTGCTATAACAACTGCTGCTGAAAGGCACAACAGGGAGGAACGTTTTTCTCAGATTGTTGAAGGCCTGGAGAACCATGAATTCTTACAGCTGCAGGTGAGTTGACTTTTCTGTTTGCTTACCAGCACTTCAGAAATTATCTAAAATACTAGAACACTGTGTATTATTTTGTGACCCTTAAATTATTTACCAGCAAAATCTTTTAGTGCTATTACTCCAGCGTTCAGTTCAAGAGGAGAAGTAAACACAATGGCCTACTAGTGCTAGATTTTCTAATGGTTAATGGTGTGAAAACAAGGAACTCACTTCCTTGTCCAAGAATAGGACTAAAAAGTCTTGACCTTAATAAAAAGCAATTAGAGATATTCCTTTTCTTGAATGCCAGATGTAACATCCAGCTAATAAATCTGTGTTACTACTGCTGAGACTTTTGTCAGCAGTATATGTGGCCTCTTCAATACTCAGAAGTATGAAAATTATGACAGATGTGGAATGGGGTGTGGCTATTTTTGGCAGGATACCTTTTAGGATTGATAGTGTGTAGCAGGATATCACTGGGTACTTTTGTCAACAAGAACTGTGCTTTCCTCGGTGTGTGTTATCCATGCCCTTCACCAGCCACTTCTGCATCTCTAAGGATCGTCTAGTGAGTTGTAAAAGTTACTTTATAAACTATATCACATGTTTATGGCTGCTTATGTGTTGCTGGACAGAGGTTTAGATTCTCTCAGCACCTTAAAAGCCAAAGAAATTTGGTTGCTATTAAAACAGAAACTGTTTCTAATTGGGCTTTTTTTTTTTTTTTTTGCCACTGCAACGTTTGCATCGAGATCAAGTGGCTGAATGTCCTACTAAAGGATGACTTTGCCTTTTTTCCTTCTCCTGACACAGTATTTATACACATTTTGTATTGGTAAAATGTGTATTTCAGCTACCATGGCTGAAAGATAGAGAAAAGCACAATGCAGGCAGGGCAGTTATACCTGCATGGAATACTTATTCAGTATTAGATAAATACCTGTCAGCTTTAGTTGTCCTAATGCTGTTTACTGCCAGCAGTTCTTGTTTCAGGGCTGATGAGTTAATGATGTTCAATAAGTTTCTGTAAATGACATTGTAATCTTAATGAAACTATCACCAGAGAACTCATTCTGAAGGTGTCTCCTACTTCATGACCTTGTTGATTTAAACCAAACAAAAACAAGCACACACCATTCTTGCCAACCTCCCCCTCCCCAAACCTCACTCAAACCTCAGTCAAGGTAGAATTGCAAGACTCATTAACTCGTTTCTGACAAAATCGTTCTTTACTTGTAATGTATTAGCACAAGCCATTAAGCCAAAGTCTCTTCTGGCAGGAGCAATCATAGCAGATGGCACCTCTTCTCTCTATTAATTTCAGATTGGACATGTACTTGGGCTTGTTAAGTCATGTCATAGTAGTAAAATAAAAAGAGTCATTCAAGCAAGCATGATGATCCTGCTTTATCTGAAGATGCAGCTATATAAAGGGAGTGCCTTTGGAAAGGGGTTTTAATAGAAATTTGAGACTCCATAAGGTGTTCCATTAAAACTAAATAGTGAATGTAATTAAAACAGGAAGAGTGCTTTTATCTGACTTTTTTCCTCTGCAGCTATTGATTTTTTTTAATTTTTTTTTTTATTTTTTGCCTAATCTAATGTTACTTCTATTTGCACTTAACATCTTTCACCAAACTTGGTATTTCCCTGGGGTCCTATTTTAGTCTTTTAAGGTAGATCAGTACTTTTGACATTATGCTATTGTCTGCCTGTTTGCAAGTAAATCAGTGAAAGTGCACAGCTGTTCACTTAAAGCATTAGCCACCACCCTGAGACTTCAGGCATTTTGCAAAACACTGTGCAGGAGCAGAAAAGACACTTGGTGATGTGACTGATTTTGGATCTGGGTGTTTTTGGGATGGTTCTGTTGGGTTTTTTTAAAATCTTTAATTACCGTAGAAACAGTTTGTTTTCAAACTGGTGAATCCTAGGCAGAAAGAAAAAGAGCTTCAATGTTGTACCCTTTGGGAATAACTTTATGAAACAAATTATGATTTAGATTAGAGATTAGAAAGAAATTCATGCCTATGAGGTATGGAGGCACTGGCACAGGTTGCTCAGAGAAGCTGTGGCTGCTCCACATCCCTGGAAGTGTTCAGGGCCAGGTTGGATGGGGCACTGAGCAACCTGAGCTGGTGGAAGGAGCCCCTGCCCAGGGCAGGGAGGGTTGGAACTAGATGATCTTTAATGTCCCTTCCAACCCAAACCCCTCTATGATATAATTCTGTGGTGATCCTTCATGTGATACTATTCTGACATAGCAGAAGCATCACAGCTTGGAAACACAGCAGTGTTTGGTGTTGCATGTATGCCACATAATAAATGTCCATCTCTTGGCATTCTGTGTTATAATTAAACTGGAATAGTCATAAACAGTATTGATTTTTATTCTGCTCTTACTGAAAGTTTTTGCCTGTGTTTCTGATAACAGGTAGCCTGTATGCAGCTCATCAATGCCCTTGTGACGTCTCCAGAAGATCTTGATTTCAGGATACACCTGAGAAATGAGTTTTTACGTTGTGGCCTGAAAAAAATACTGCCTGTAAGTCATTTGTGTATAGGAATTGATCCCTGACCACAGCAAATATTGAAGATAACCAAACTGTTTTACTCAGAACAGCAGATGTGGAGGATTGGGGTAGGGAAGGGCAGACTAGCAATCCAGTTCTGCTTTCGGTTTGCATGGTTACAAATTTAGGTTCTCCTCAGCTGTGTAAACCAGAAGAGTAGTTGAAACAAGTTGATCTATTAGAAATTAAATTAGGGTAGTCAAATTTACTGTGATGGTCTCAAAGCACATGCAGTGAATGTTCAGTCTGGCTGTGGAACCAATCTTGGATTAACTTTCTTTGTGTATGTGGTTCCTGTTGTTTTCTGTGAAATCTGGTTTGCTTTAATCTCCCTGCTGGAAATGCATTGGGAGTTTTTAAGGAAAAATCAAATTGGCACCTTCATTCTCTTTGAGACTTCATGTCTACATGCCGCTGCACAGACCTGGGAATATTTGTGACTTAAGGATACATTTGTAGCTCTTAACTAAGAAACCATTCTGATGCTCATATCAAAAATTAAGGTGTAATTAAGGTACTCATGAGTTTCTCAGAGAAGATGAGAGAAATTGAAGAGTACCTGCTTATATTGGCCAAAACAGAATTTATACCACTGTGACTTTTAAGATAGGAAATTTTGAATCATCAGCATGTGTCAGGAACAAAAACCTCCAGATTTTAGCACATTCGGCCTTGAAACTGTTTGTGATGTCATGTTAATTTTTCTTAGGTATGTATTTAGGTTTTATTTTGTGTAGATACATTAATGAGTTCTACTGCCTTTATTTGATGTGGAACATCTGAAAGCCTGGACAGCTCCTTAAGGGTATTTTTTCTGTAATCTATTGCAAGTTAGTTTAGAGAATTGATACATGTTTAAAAACTTTGAGAACTGGAGGTGAATTAGGTAGAAAATAAACCGAATTTCAATGAATCATGATAGAAAACTTTGTATAGTGTGCTGATACCTGACATGCAAAAGCAATTAATATTTAGTGATGATCTTTGGATCAATTTGGAAACAATCTTTTCTAAAAACGTTGAACAGCTCATGTGTTGAAGAACAGTCAGGAAGGTGATCCATATTCCCCTCTCTAAATCTGTTCAGATTCAGAGTTGCCTTCTTTGCTTTTCGAACATTAGAATTGGCACCAGTTTTGGGGAACATGGTTGTATCCAGTTATCACAAATTCAGGCCAATTTCCATGTAAAGCATGGATTGCATTCACATTAATGGCTTGGGAACTCATTTCTTTTTTTGGTGATTTGCCTACTAGAAAGCTAAACTTGGTTCTGAATTGTATTAGCACAATTGTATGTTTTAAAAGAAAAACATCTTTTCTCCTGTTCCAAATGCTAACTTTGGTTTTGGTGTTTTTGCTTCTCTGTGTTTCTCAATGTTCTGTGGATGTTTTAATGCTATGATCTAACTTAATAACAAATTGTAAGCATATCTTCTTTACACTTCTTTAGGCTTCTTAAATCCACTTTCATGAATGTTTTGAAACATCCTTATGCTATTTTTAAAGGAACTCTGACATTAACAAGCAGAAACTGCTGACTATGTCAATTAGAGGGCTTCTTGTTTGTTCTATAGCCCAAACATGCTCTATGTGCTGATATTTTGCCTTCAGTTTTTCTCAGCTGTGCCATTATAATCAGCCCCAGGCACTGAGTTACAGCTTCCTCCTATTCCAAAGGTTAATGTCTTATATTTTGTCATGATACAATCTTTTAAAAAAAGGAAAAATTAAGATATATTCTGCCTTGAATAATAGGCCTTGAAAGAGAAGGAAAATGATGAGCTTGATATTCAGCTGAGAGTGTTTGATGAGAACAAAGATGAAGATCACTTTGAGCTGTCGCATCGTCTCAGTGATATCAAAGCTGAAATGGAATATCCTTTGTGGAAATGGTGTTAAAACTTGTTGCATCATTTAATAGCTTTATTAACTGTAAGTTAGAGTTGTCTTTGTGCAGTTTATGTGCCAAAGTTGTGTATCTTAGTAGAGACTTTGTCAGATTTCTTTCCAGTTGTTGTTTTTGCTCAAAAAATACTTAGAAAATTAATACTTTATATGTAAAATGTAAGTTATTGGAAGCTGAATTAATTTTCCATAAATAACACTTATTAAGCTAAACTGTGGCTCATAATGTGTGAAGATATAAAATTATACCCATGGAAGGTCATAAGTTTGAAGAAAAATGAGTTTTGATAACTAAGGTTTGAACAAAATTTCCAATAGGTTCTGAAGCTCTTTAGATGTTTGCCTTTTCTAACTGTGAAGGAGCAGTGAGTTTCAAGTTACCTAAGTTCAGAATGTCTGCTGGAAGTTTTTAGCAGGAAGCAGAGGAAAGTAGATGCAATCAATGACTGGAGCATAAAATCCCATGTCATGTTGTTGCTTTACAGAACAGCTAATTACAGGTAACGGTCATCTTTAAGAAACCCAAATGATTGAGCAGTGTGTTTGCCAATAGCCTGGCTCATTCCAGAGTGAAGATGAAAGCTTTATGTGAAATATTCTTACAGGATTTGATGACACTGTGTGGTATGATTATTCTTGCTAGCAGTGAAACATGTCCTAGTTGTTAAACAGGGGACAGAGTTTCTGTGGACAGCCTTAGTGAAACAAGAGTATTTACTGATAAGGAAAACGGTTCAGAGTGTAGAAGGGTTTTACTTGAACAATATGGACAAGGCCTGGGGAGCAAGGGTTGGGTAGGGGGGTGGGTGTATTGCTGTGCAGTTTGTTGTGCAGAAGGGTTTTGGGTCGTTTTGTTGGTTGCTTTTTAATTTTTGTTTCTTAAGCACCCATGTTTTCTTAACGATGTTTGCACTGATGTGACCGAAGTATTTCATCTGCTGTATAATATGGTGAAAGATACGTCTTCTGAAAATTACTTCTTGTCAATTCTGCAACATTTCCTTCTCATCAGGAATGATTACTATGTCCGGTAAGTGTCAGCTGGCAGTTTGATTTTGTGGAGGGGATAGGGACAAGAATAGAAATCAAGGCCCTGATAAACTGAGTAGCTCATAATCACACCTGAAAAGCCACTCTGAGACTTAGCTGTTATTTGTCTTTCTGCGCACTGCTAGTATTGGAAAGAGCTTATTGAATATAATAATGCTTATTTCAAAGACTTGAACTTTAGTCTAACACCCTCATCCCAAAAGTCTAACTTGTTGAGCAGTTTTCCTTTATTCAGGTTTTATACCTTTGTGACTTCTTTGAAGTTATATTAGTTGTATAACTAATGATTGAAAGTACTTCCCCGGTGCCATGCATCTTGTTTGTTAATATAAACTTCTCTTATGTGCATCTCAATGTCTTAGCAGGGTCAAGGTACCACATGCAGAATCTTTACAAATAATAGTACAAATAAGCTGAGACAGGGGAGATTCAGATTAGATGTTAAGAAAAAAATTTTCACTGTGAGGGTGTTCAGGCACTGGAATATTGCTCAGGGAGGTGGTGGAGTCACCGTCCCTGGAAGTGTTTGAGAGGCATCTGGATCTAATGCTGGAGGATCTGGTTTAGGGGTTCCAGGAGAGTGACAGGTTCATGGTTGGGCTCAGTGATCTTAGAAGTCTCCTCCAACCTTGATGATTCTATGCTGTGGTTCTAAGACTTTGAACTCGATACTATTATGGGCAGTTGTGTAATTCATATGTTAGGAGTTAATGTTACTCCCCCAAATTGCATAAATGCTTGTTCATGTTCTTACTGTCTTGTAAAATGTTTTCTGTTTTTTAGACCTCAGTATTACAAGATCATAGAAGAATGTGTGTCACAAATAGTATTGCACTGCAGTGGTACAGACCCAGATTTTAAATACAGAGGAAGAATGGACGTGAATTTTACTCACCTTGTTGGTTTGTACACTATAAGCAATTTTATCTTCTTTTTACTGAAGTGTCTTTATGTTCTTCTGGTTAGACTTATATTGACTGAATTGCTTCAGTTTTCTGAATATGCACGTAATCTACAGGTGTAGCTGTGGAGAAGGCCTGATTGAATGCTGCAGTCTTTGATGTAATGAGTGTCAAAAAAAATTGTCTGTTGCTTTTATGTCATGGGTTCATAGGGTGATTATAGTTGGAAGGCACCTCCAGAGCTGTGATACATTTTGCCTGACTTGTGGTATTTTATTTAAATTCTAGATTCATGTGTGGACAAAGCTAAAGTAGAAGAGAGTGAAAAGAAAGCAGCAGAATTTTCCAGAAAGGTAAGTTCTACACATCCCTCTTTTTAAAGTATGGAACAGAAGGCTGACAGGAACACAGTAGGCTTGTTTCACAGTGAAAACTGGGAAATAGTGTATCTCACAGGCAGGATGTTCTTTAATATTTAAAGCTCTGTGAGATTTGGGTTTTTCTCTGTGTGTACAGCTTAGATTCAGTTGAGTTTAAAATCAAAAGCAGCTGAGAAGTATTAACTGTACATATCCTCAGTTGTGTTCCTCTGCTGCAGGTAACTGATGGGAAAAGTTCCACTTGTCGCTCTTTTGTGCTGAAATGCTTGGTCACAATTAGATATATAAAGTGCAGGTATATGCCTGAAAAAAAACACTTTGAGGGGAAAATGTTTGTTACTCTTTAGCTAACTTTGTTTTTGAACTTGAAGAAATTTACTGGAAAGTGGTGTCATTCAGTGCTTGAAAAAGCATTGACCTTTTGGGCACAGAGATGGTAGCAATAAAATACTGCATTATTTCCTTATAATTCTAATGGGAAATTATTATCTTATTAAGGTGAGTAATTTATTTCCTTAGTATTCACATTTAGAAATCTTATCGTTCATTTTGGAATTTGTTTCCTAATAGTTTTATGCTTCTGATTCAGTTCTGTTTTATTGGGAACTTGATAACTGAGTCCCACTTCAGTCAGGGGCAGTTAAGATTTGTTACTAGATACGGGAGAGGAATAATTTCAGCTCAGTATATTTCTTGGAATAAAACTTTGGAGGTATTTCTAGATAAATTAACTCTTATCCTTTGGCTTTATAACTGTTGGTGTTTGTGCTGGAAATATTTTGATGCAGCATGTTTTGTCAAGTTAGTTCAGTTCCTGTTTCCTACATGAGGTTAATGGATTATTTGCTAATCTCAGTTTATTGCATCCTGTCTAAGGATATGAAATGCTGAATGTTCTATACTAGCTGCAGTAGTACTGAGGTTCCTATACCATGGTGGTGTGTATTAAAAGCACTCAGAATGTTGGTTTTTGATGGCTTGGTCTAAAAAGGCTTTTTTGGGCCTAGTTAGTGGCAGGACATGTTCTTGAACATGATGATTGCAGGGTTATGAGTTGAGTTTGAGAAGTTTACAATATTGTTAGGTGGGAAAAGCCTGTTGAACTTAGAGCTGTCCTAAGTAGGTGGATCTGAATGGTTTTGTATCATTGACTTATTGGTGGAAGAAATGATGTGGTACTGCAAGAGAACATGCTAGAAAAATGCTTCTGAAAAAAGTTAGGAGTGCATCTGTTGCTCTAGCTGTGATATTGTTCAAAGAATTCCTGAAAATGTGGTATCCAGTGTGGACATAAATGGCCAAACACTTGTGCATTGGTTAATTGTTCCAGTTTGATGAAGAGTTCACAGCTCGGCAAGAGGCACAAGCAGAGCTGCAGAAACGGGAAGAGAAAATCAAAGAACTTGAAACAGAAATCAAACAGCTCCGAACACAGGTAATAAAACTATATCACATTAGGTTCCACAGTGGAGTTATTTTTTTTATTTCTTTATTTATTTTTTTTGGTGAAGGAATTGAAAAGAAATTGCCCTGGAGTATATTGCATCTATGGAGTTGGAGCTGTCTGTTATAGCTGTATTGATTTGTTTTTCAGGCAGCATAAGTTACTAAGGATAGTTAATGGAGGTAACATTTTCCAAATAGTATATTCAACACCTGTCACAGACACTTGCTGTACTGAAGAAAAACTTTTCCTTAGGCTATAAAAACTTTTAATCCAGCCTGATTCTTTTTTTTCCCCACCCCAGGTAGTTGTTTATGCTTTAGCATTGCTGTTTCTGTAGGTTTTGCAGAAAGTTTTTGTTTGGTAAGGCTTCATTTTTCAAGTCTTATATATTTATCTATATTTTTACTCTTATATTTTTAGTTAAGTCTTTTTACTTTTAGCTGTTTACACCAGCTTTGGGGTTTAGACAGGATTTTGATACCCTTTAGGAACTAACAGATAGTATGGTTTGGTGCTTTTGCCTCAGCCTGGCTGATTTCCTACTCCTTCAGTGCTAGGCAAGGTTGGGCTGTTGCCTTTTTTCCTTATTTTTGCTATCTTAATGTCTATGATGGCACTTCCTGTTCGAATAGTGAACTGGAGATACAAACACTTCTGTTCCCACTTCCTTCTTGCCAATTTTCATGTTTGTTACAAGTTTCTACAAGGCAATGTTACACTGAAGTTCCATGGTCTCTCTTGTGAACCAGAACTCTCTAAGTTCTCCACCACTTGTTGCATTATAACTTGTGTAGTGGTTTATGGGCCAAAGAAACATGTTCATTGTGCAAAGTCAAAAAATTATTTTTAATTAATTATTAATACTGTTTTATTGATTCTAACAGTTCAGATTATCCAGACATTCCAGCTAGTTCCCAGTAATGGTATAGTTAACACTTCTAGCATCTGTGCCTTTTTCTTCTCTAGTGTTTTGCTCACTATACAATATATGATGGCACTTGGCTTGAGATGCACTCATGTCTCTGATGGTTTAACACACTTTTTAACAAGGTTTAACAGGAAGGTGAAGGCTCTTTCTCTTCGTTGTTCCTTTTATAGCTTATTAGCATGCATATTGTAACTGCTCTTTTTTCCTATCACCAAAGAAAAAAGTACAGAGAGACTGAGAAGAAAGCAGGATCCTCCACCCCCCAGCAGGGTGTCAGGACAGTTATGGACAACCAAGGTCCCATAACCTCTTGCACTGCAGTAGCTGCTCCAGTGATTGCTGTGGAATGTTTTCCACCAACAGATGAGTGCTGTAGAAATTCAGAGTAGTTGTTCTCATGTGTGATGCCCCAGCTTGCCAGGGCATCCTAAGTGGGATAAATGGTTTATGCATTGGTAAGAAATAAAATGCTGTTCTGTTCACTTAAACGTTACTGCTGCTATTAAATTTTCTTTAAAATTGAAACAATTTGTTTTTATAAAAATGTGAGCTTATTCAGTTTACTTGGCAGTTTTATGGTACTTGCTATAATCTATTGTTATTGTTTCTCATTTAAATGGAAGAACAGTTGCATTTCTCACTTTCTTGAGGTGCAGTTGACTACAAAACATCCTAGTTGGTTCAGCTTTGTATTGAACTGCCTCCTCTCCCCAGTGAAAAGAATTCTTCTCTTCTATTTCAGGCTGCAAGCTTGACAGTTCAAGTGACAGAAGGAGCACCATTACCTTCAAGCAATGAGAATGTACCACCATCTCCAGCGCCTTCACTACCTGGTGCCCACCCCCAGCGCCTTCACTCCCTGGTGGAGGAGGAATTCCTCCCCCTCCTCCGCTACCTGGTGGAGGAGGAATTCCTCCACCACCTCCACTACCTGGTGGAGGAGGAATTCCTCCACCTCCTCCTCCTCTACCTGGTGGAGCAATACCTCCGCCACCTCCTCTACCTGGTGGAGCAATACCTCCACCACCTCCTCTACTTGGTGGAGTAATACCTCCTCCTCCTCCTCCTCTGCCTGGTGGAGCAATACCTCCTCCACCTCCTCTACCTGGAGGAGTGATGCCACCTCCACCTCCTCCTCTACCTGGAGGAGCGATCCCCCCTCCACCCCCTCCTCTACCTGGCGGAGCAGCTCCTCCTCCACCGCCGCCTTTTGGTGGGCCTCCAATGCCACCACCTCTCGGAGGTGTTCCTTTTGCTCCCTTTCCTGTGATACCAGCATTACCACATGGAATGAAGGAGAAGAAAAAGTATAAGCTGGAAGTTGCAATGAAGAGAATCAACTGGTCAAAGGTATGGCAGGAGTTGTGATGCTGGTGTTCCTCCCCCTTCTTTGCTTTACACCTAGAGTTGATACTGTATACTCTAGTAAATTTTTAACTGAGATTCATCTTGACAGAACTTGGTGTTTGGCTTTGGCCCAACTATCCAGGAAGCTGATTTAGTTCCAATACATGATATCATGTACAGTGAACATGAATTGCAGCTTTGCATTAAGTTGTGGTGTGTATATATCCAAACTGTTTTAAAGCAGCTTTCCCACAGAACTAGCAGCATCTACATGCTATTTAATGTAGAAATCTTCTATGTTTGTGATGTTTAATGTAGTTCTAAGTTCAGAGAATGCTGATATGGGGCCTGTAATGGTTACTTGTAGGTTCTGTTATCTGAGATGTTTGTTGGTTTTTCTCAGTTAATGATGTGCTGGAGCAGAGCTGTGGCCACAGGGAGGAGCCATGTGACTGCTCAAGGGAAAGGTTTGGGCACCATGAGTTTCCAGTGTCTTCAGGTGGTTATGTTTCATCAAATTTCATTTTTGGCAGCATTTTAAAATATAAACATTTCTTTGAGCAGTAAACTGCAAGCACAGGCTCTGATTTGCACTTGTGAAGCAGTTAGTTATTACTCCCTCTGAGTATGTCTGGTCACTCTAACAAGAGAAGTTATACAAGCATCCAGATGTGTGTTGGTGTGTGTTCCTTTAAAATCCCTTGTTGATCAGTATAGCCACTGCTCTTTCCATTTAAAGGAAATCATTGTGAGGTACTAGATAATTGCATCTGTTATCAAGACTAAATCCTCACGTCCTCAAGGCAGGTTGTGGTTGGCAGCTTTTTAGTGGTATAAAATGTGGTAGATGTATTGATGTTTGCTGTAGGAAAAAGTACCTAGATCATCAAATCATCAAGGCAAGTCAAAGGAGGACCTTTATATATTGCATGTAACGTGGTTTGAGCTCTAGCTTGGATTTCAGTGTAGTTTAGGTGTCTGCTACTCATTTGTCAATGTACATCTTTGTATCAAGTACTACATCTTTGTGCTCCCAGCTACTGTCTGACACCTGCCTGGAAAACCATATTCTTTCTCAGAAGTGTGTTGGTTCCAAGGATGTGGTGAAATCAAATTGTTGATGAAAATAAGCTGTTCAGTGGTGACAGGTGGTTACTGCTGACCATAAGTTGCAATTTAACACTGAACAGCTTTGGAACATGGAATTTTAATCAAGCTCTGAAATGGCACAGGTGTTTAGGATGCACAGCCGGTAATTTAAATGAATGTAGATATCCATATTTGTAGAATGTTTAGTGTTACCATGTTCTCCTGGGTGGAGCTGACTGACACGGGATGACACATAAAAGTTGCTTTGTATTATTTCTGAATATATACTATCACCACTTCAAGCAAAGCCTTTCAAGAACTAGTAATGACAGAAATTTACTGTTGGAAGTGGGGCTGAACTGTCCTGTGATATTTTTGAATAAGTGATGTTAACTGTCTTTCTAAAGGAAAAATAAGTTTAGATTTTGTGGTCCTCTAAAAAGTGTTGGGTAGTGTTACTCCTTGGAGTAACAAACCAGAGCAGTGTCATGAATGAATAATGCTACTAATTTTAGAAGGAGGAATCTAGAAGGTTTGAGATAAAAGCTGTGTGGAAATACATGGCATGTCAATTTATAGTTTCTTTTAGCAGAAGAGCTCATGCTTATGACTTGACTTTGGTATTTTGTAACTGGATTTCAAAATATTTGGAGATAAAACAAGCTGGAAGTGCATCTAGCAGTAGAAGTCTAAAAACAGACTTTCAAAGTATTTAATTAAAGGGATATTCAAAATAGTCAACCATGTTTTTAATATTTTAATTTAAATGTTTTTAAAAATCAATTTGGAACTCGTTACTTTTTATGTCTGCAATTCTGCGTATAAGGCAAAGTGATAACTTTTCTTTATTGTGGGAGGAGAAATTAGCAGTATCATCTAGGCAGGAAAAGGCTGTGGATTAAGATGAGAATCTTAGTGCTACAGAACAGTGTCAGTACTGGAAACTTCAGGCCTGCTAGGGACACTTGTAGATGAGGTTGATGTTACAATTTGTTGTAGAAAGTGCAGCAAAATTTAACTGGGGAGGAGTTTTCTTAGTTTATTTGTTTAATATTCCAGTACATTTCCAGAAAACTGAAGAGGTTTTTGAGACTAAATATTAACTTTAATGCTTCTGACCTTAAAAGGAATCATATAGTCCTCCTGCTTTCTTAAAATGACTGTGCAAATTGCCTTTAATGTCCTGCCAGCAACATAAATATATATTATGTTTTTAGCAGAGTGTTTTGAGTAGCCTGGTTATGCTATCCAGGGAGACCTTAGTGTGGCCTTTCAGTTCTTGGAGAAGGGAGTACTTGTAAGAAAGTACAGGCAGAAAACTGCCTGTTGCCTTAGAGTAGATTGCCATAGAGCACCATTAGCAGAGCTAGATGAGATAAAAGGGACAAGTTTTTTACAAAGAGGGAGGTGAGGCACTTGCACAGGTTGCCCAGAGAGGTGGTGGATCCCATCCCTGGAAGTGTTCAGGGCCAGGCTGGATGGGTCTTGGAGCAACCTGATCTAGTAGAAGGTGTCCCTGCTTGCAGTCCAACCCTGCAAGGAGAGCTGACTAGATGACCCTTAAATGTCCCACCAACCCAAACCGTTCTATAAGTCTGTGATTAATTAAACAAAAGTTGTCATACTGGAAAAGATGCTCAGGTATTACTTTGAAGAATATGACATTACCCAGTGTTGGAATCAGATTTGGGGTTGGGTTTTTTCCTGTGAAATTCATCTAGCCATACAAAAGTTTTATTTTTAGTTCATGTGCTCATAGGAATAATTTGAATGATACAATTTTGTAACCTTTAAAACTCTTATATTAAAAAAATCACTTCCCTTGCTATGAAATATTTATTGTCTGTTGAAGATATTTTTCCTGCTTTTGAAATGGAGCTCTAATTTTGGAAATGCATTTCCACTGGGGCTCTGAAGAAAGTGTTTGGTGACTGATTTCAATTAGCTTCTGTTATAATTTTTAACTTCCAGATTTTTATTAACCCCTTGTATCTGCTTGGGTATTTCCATTTAGATTTATTTTCCTTATAGTTCACAGGTTTTTACAGAGATTTTTATTTTGCCATTTTACTTCAGGGAGGGAAGACAATTTGTATGTCATTGACAATATAACTCTTTCCTGAAGCAGCTGCTTGTCATGGCTCTCCACCTTTTTCTTTGCTTAGGATAGCTTGTCTCCTACAATTCATTTATCTTTGCCATTTATTTAGGCATCTCACTTTAAGCAGGGAAAAATTTCTACCAGACATATAACTTATGTTTTCTACACTCAGTTGTCCTTGTTAAGTAATATCTGATTCAAGACATAACTGCAGGAGCTTTGTAACTATGAAACATACTGAGACTACTGTCCTGTAAACTTAGAGAAAAATAAGCTTTCTAGTTTATAATCCCTGTTAGTAATTGCAGCCAATTTGACTGTAATCAGTTACATTGGTGAGTTGATAGAAATAATTTATAAAGTGTGCATCTGAACATTGTGTATGACAATGGGAAGTAACTGCAGATGGACACTTTGCTTAAGTGCTCTGGGAACGGTGCCAAAGATCTCCTGCCTACTGAGAAAGTGGAAAGTCTATTTGATCATCACTTTTAAGGAGCCATCATTTAAGGAATAAAATTCTTACTGTTTAATTTAGTGCCTTTTGCTCTAACTGTCTTCCCCATTAGTGTTGGATTAAGGTAGTTTTTTTTTTAGATATCTTACCTGGAGCTGGTGGTAAAGCAGCAGTAAAAGGTGGAGGACTAGTGTGTTGCAGTGACAACTGGAGTGAGGCTGACAAATATAGTATTGCTAAATATCCTGCATATCATCTTGAAGTTAAATAGCCCTTGAAAATTACTTGGCATTTTAAACAGACTTGTAAACAAGAATTCATAATATGATAAAATCTGTTAGAGAAACATATTGTGAAAACAAAAAAGCTGTTTTGAGTCATACACAAAAAATAAAGTTGGCTTTCAATATAGACAGTACAGACTTAATATTGAGTCACTGGAAGGTGACATGGGCAGTTCATTTACAGATAAGGTGTTCCATACTCCGACAGTGTAAGGAGGAGCATTCCCTCTGCAGTTCTCAAGTAGCTGGGAGACAGATCAGTGGTAAAGAATTTGGGAACTTGAAAAAGTAGTCAAGAGAAAACCAGAACACTTTCAAACCCAGATGCTAATGTTATCAGGCCAGTTGGGAAAACTTGTCAAATGGGAGAAATCCAGTACAAATCATTTTGTGGCTAAAGGGGAGTTCATCCCTTTGTGTCTGTGCAGCTTGAGGAGAACATACCTGGACCATGACTAAACTTCATTCAGTCCAATTACCACAGAAGTGCAGTAACACTGTCTTTACCTTGGCTGTTAAAAAGGCTAGTTATTAACTTTGGAGGTGCCATTTTTCTTTCAGATTGAGCCTCAAGAGATAGGAGAAAACAGCTTTTGGGTAAAGGCTGAAGAAGATAAATTTGAAGACCCAGAGCTGTTTGCAAAATTGGCACTTACCTTTGGAACCCAAATGAAAGGTACATTCTTATTTTACTTTTTATTATGTTTTTATTAAGTTTAAAAATGTGCAATGACACTCTTCTTTTATGCTTTGTGCAATACCATGGAATTCATATGATGGTTTTATAGCAGGAAGATGATTTAAAGTGTATGTTTTTATTAAGCCTAACAGTCTATTACAAGAATTGTTCCTCCCTCACTTTATAGCATGAAGGGAGGAACCTTTTTGCAGTAATGTCTCTGATAAGTGCAGGATATGTTGCAGGCAGATGCAAATTTTCTTCAAATGAAATGATAATGAAGTTTAAATTCTGATTCTAAAATCATGCTTAGCTGCATTAATATGCCTAGCTGCAGGAGCTCTAAGTTGTCAGGTTCTTTTAGATATTCCAGACATGGAGGGTTTGTTGTGTAACAAAAATTTACTTGCTTGTATCACTTTGCTAAATCACAGTCCTCTACCAGTAAGACCTGGAATGTAGCTATTACAATATGCTGTTGAATCATGAAATCACAACTCTCTGCTGTGCCAACTTTCATGATTCTGGAATATGTGGTTCAAACCATCATTGTTTTTAAACTTTTCATGTTTATGTCCTTGGTCTTTGCTTTCACTTCTTTTTTTACCTAATACTATAAGCAGCTGTCATTAAAAAAAAAGTCTTTAAATACACTCCCTGAATTAGTATTTCAATTTGTGTGGTGTCATTTAAGAAGCACATACACACACAAATGTTGTGTGCAGTCAAACTGCATCGCTGCTGTCATTAGTGAATGATGTAAGTTAGTTTTCAAAGGGTTGAATGGGTGAGTGCAACTCTTTAAACTGTTTGCATAATAGCCTGGGAAGGCGTCAGATGGTCTACTGATTCTTGCTGGAACACAGTGTGAAACGAGTCTGTGAGACTCTGCTGCAGTGAACAATACAGTGAGAATAAAAACCATGTTGGGGCTTTCTGTCAGGTGTAACTGAGGCTGTTCACTATGTCATGCAAATACCTCTTCTGCTATTGGTTTTAGATGAAAAGCAAATTAATTTCTCAAGCACTTAATTCCTTCAATTGGAGATATGATAATAATGTTTATATCTTGAGCTGGGATTGCAGTTACTAACAACTGCATATTGGTAATGATTTTGATACTTTAATACCATTCACAGCTCTTCTTGGCTTTCAAATGGTCTTTCAGCCCTCTGAGACTGCACATAATCTCTTCAAGTCTTTTCACTATCATCTGTGGTTAATGGTCAATTGATCAGTATTTCATATGTGGCCATTTACCAGTGATTTGCCCCAGGCATTGAAAACAAGCAAATGCTGCTCAAGTGTGATTGATGCATAATAACTTACTCAGGAGCTCATGGGGAAGCCCAAGAAATCAGAGTCCAAGAAGTGGTGGATAGTGAAAGAATGAATTCCTGGTCTTCCCCTTTAAGGGAAGGATGCCTGGCAGCAGATAACACTTTCAGTGGCATGAGCCCCTTCCTAATGTAAATGACAAGCTCCTGCCTTCAGCTGAATTCTTTCATCAGAAAGCTGAAGAAATGTTTCTGAATTCCTGAAAAGCTCTTCATTAAAAATCCTGAAAAAACCCTCTTGAAATTTTGACATAGTTGTTGGTTTCGTATGAGGCAAAATTCTTGTTGATATAGCTGCACAGTTCTAAACGTAGGAACAACAGAAATTATCCAAATAGCTTATTGTAGCAATAGCCTTGCCAATATTTTTGCTGTTCTTTCTTGTGGTGTTCTCAGTTAATTGTTGTAGAAAATAAGATGCTATTAGAAAGGCTGCAAAGACCATTCAGAATGCTACAGCATATTACCCAGGATATTAAAGTCTTATTTGTTTGACTAGTAAAGTCAATCTTGTCTGTCTTCAAGTTCAAGTTTTTCTTAAAACTTGAAAACCTACTAGAAATCAAAACGAGTCTCAGAGCATTTAGTTGTAGCAGAGGTCCAAATTACAGTGTTCTATGAAGGGAAACATGAAATGGTGTTCACTATTATTCCTTTTGCCTTAACAGTCACAGGCAGCTCAATAATCCCCCAAATACTTATTTCAAGCATGATCTAGGATCAAATTTCTCTTCTGCTCTGGTCCTATTTCTTGGTGTGGTCTCCTCATACATTACAGGACAATGATAGAAAGACAAATAGAAATGCATTTTATTTTGTCTCAGGAGCACAGTCAGCATGTAAAACAAATAAATGGATGAGTGGAAGGAAACTGACAATTGCCAAGAGCAATTGTGATGACTTAGTGTTTGCTGTCTTGTATTTCATGGCATTTTGGAATGCCAGTGGGAATAGTAAGTGGAGTAAAAGAAATGGTAGTATACACACTCATTAAAAAGTTGTAGTTCCATGTAGGCTGCGGCATTCAAATTTGATTAAACCTCTGAATTCTATTCACGATTCTTTGGCACAATGAGAACAAAACCTGCTGGATTTTTCTCTTTTAGCATAGTTTTGGTTTAAGGTACTCTGAAAATAACTTAAAATTGGTTATCACTCAACTATGAGCTGCTTTGCTGTTTGAGTGCCTCCTGTTCTCAAGGAATGCAGCCAGAGCTGTGGGGAAGTGGTACTTTTGGAGGGAAATACTGTAATGAAGTAGTCGGACAAGAGTTTATGCTCAGTCTATTAATCCAGTGTGGTTATACATCTCAGGAAGTTTAGGCTACTGCATTTTTAGAGAGCTGGGGATGTGTATGTTTGTAATTCTGTAGAATGTCTTAAAAACTGTGACAACTAAAATTAACTTTTAAAAATGTTGGCATTCTTGGCAAGAGCCTACTTAAATTTAAGCAGGTTGTGTTGTGTCATGCAGCTAGAACTTTCTTTTACCAGACTTTGTCCTTAACTGCTATCAGATTTTGTCTACTACTGTGAGGGGAAATAACAGCACCAGCAGCAGGGTAATGTCTGTGGTGCTTTGTGGAATATGATGTCCAAAAACTCCCTATGTTGGTGTTTAATTTTAGGAATATTAAATACAGGCAGAGTTGGATGATGAAGTGGCTTCTAACAGGTGAAAGTAAAGGACTGAAGTGTTATGACTCTGCAGACAAGTTGTGACACATCAGGTGCTTGGGGCCTCAGATAACTTTGCACTGATGTGACAATACTCAATGTATCAGACCTGCTGCTATCAAAATCACTTTTCACTGTTTGATTGATAGTCTAATTGCAAAACACTGCAAAGCAAGTTAATGCCTTTTCCCTAAAGGATCATGTTAATTTCTGGCTCTTGTAATTTAGGTTGTGTATTTTGCCAGTCAAGAATGCTACTAGTGCTCTGAAGAAATTAATTATGTGTACAGTAGATCTGTAAAGGTAGTAATTAGTACATAATAGTCTGTAACTACTGGGATTGTTCCAGTACAGAATTCATTATCCATCCAACTTGCCTCAAGGGAAAACTTCTCGATCAGGGTTCTGTTGCTTCTTTATGATTAGCCTTTTAAAATACAATTCAACAATCATTTTGATATGTTTTCAAAATTGTAGTAAGGTCTTAATAGCTCAGATTGTATTTCTCCTGGTATGGGAGTTTGAGTGAGAAAGGACAAGTGGAAATACCAACTTCCACATAAGCTATAATTGAACAAAACTTGAACAAAATATTCAGCTTTTAATTTTTATATGTATATATGTGTATATATATATATATAATATACACGTGTAATAGAAGATATACTAATGTCTTAATACAGTCTTGATTTAGTAATTACAATAGGAAAACTTATGTGACTCTCCAGTTCTACTTTGATGTCTCCTTCTGTGAGCAACTTCTAGGACTAATCTGTTGCTAAGTTTGGAAATACTTAGTAATTATGAAAAATTAGCACCTAGCACAGGGTGGTGCTGGGTTAACAGCTGGACTCGATGATCTTAGAGGCTTTTTTCCAACCTTAATGGTTCTAATTAGTAAGACATTGATATCTTAATTTGTTTTGAATCAGTGCCAGGATTTTGGTATCTAAACCTATTTTGTTGATTGAGGAGGGAGAGGGTTGAAATGTGCCACCGAAAGGAGTATAAAAATCTTAGGAAAAATGTAAGAACAGTCTAAGGAGTCAACATTAGTTCTGAGCAAGACACAGCATAGGACACGATGAGGTTAAGAAAAAGGTGATGTTTAACTAACACTAACTACAGTGATGATATCAACATCCTCTTTTGTCAACATTATTAATGATCTTCAAATGAGCATTAATAGTTTCCTATTTAGGCTATAAAGGTTAGACTATAAACAGTTGAGGGAACTGCAGTGCTTGTGCAGAACTGTGAGCATATGGCAGTGCTTATCCAAAGGAGTTTATTATAAACATTAGAAGGTAAATGCTCTTTTTAAATTTTTGGATTAAGTGAGGGGACTGGCTCTCATAATAGATGACGGTGGAATCCTGGCTGTTACTGTACATGGGTGGTATGGTAGGTGTGTGCACGTGGTTTTCAAGAACAAAGTATACAAACTTCATGTGGAGACTTCAACACTTATTTGTACTTTATTAAAGTGTTAAGTCTAATCAAAGTACAACCAACACCATTGTTGCATTTTGTTGATACTAACACTCAAACTTCTCAACATTCAACCCTTCTTTTTTCTGGTGTTCTGCTCTTCCCATCCTTTGTCATCCTGAAAAGTAAGGGTCAAATGATGTTACCACAAGTCATCAGCACCTTGAGTTGTTCACCACAAATTCTATGTTCTTGCAGTGGAGATTTTCCTCCTAAGTCTGCTTGGGGATGTTTTATCTTGCTACTAAAGCATTATTTAAAAGGTATTGACAGTTGTTTATCTGCTAGTAAATCACTGGCTAGAGCCTTCTGTTAGCATCTGTTGATTTAGGATAACTTTACGAGACTTCTTTCAGTTCTGGTAAAATTTCTGTACATTTTTCTTTCCTGCCTTTAAGTGCTTGGATGTCTGCATTCTAATTGAAGTGAGTCATTAAGATTTGAGCTGCAGTACTCTTTTGATTGCCACCTACCTTCTGTGGGTATGTGGCATTTGAGGTCTAAATGTCAGCTTTCTTGGAGCAGTGAATGAAAGGCTGGGATGTAGGTGGGCTGCTTTTCCCACCCACTTCAGCTTTTACATTCCTTTGCTTGTGGCATCCACAGGAACACCTTATTATACCTTAAATTTATATTTTCCATTGTTAAGAAAACATGCCAGAAAGTTTGAACAACTTACCTATTCAGTATTTGAATTTCTTCTTCTTCCCCCAAAAGTTCTATAGTACAGCAATTTGCAACACATAACTGTGTATATTTAATTTCTTCGCATGTGTTGAGCAAATTAGATCCTATAAACCAGTAAGCTATAATGTCCATAGTATATTTTTGTTAGGCTTTAATTCAAACAACCCTCCTGGTTGGAACACAGTTTGTTATTACTAAGAACATGTTAATTCTGTAATATCCATGTGGAAGTGAATGGTGTAGTCTGACTCAGTAGGATGACACAGATGTTCATGTGGTGTTCACATGTGGAATAGCCATGTGCAGATTTCAGTAAGGTTTCTTTGATGTCCTGTTTCTGCTCCTCATTGACCCATTCACAGCAGTTTCTCTTTTGAACTTCTTTACTTTTAATTGTGCAAGGTACATTTATGTAAGAAGGGAATATAGAACTGACTACCAGACCACCTGCTCAGCAAGGGCATTTTACAACTTGGTCTTGTGTTCTACATGTGATATCAGCAGGCTGATTTTTCTTTTTCATCTGCTGAAGAAAATAGTGTCAATTCTTTCCTCTGTGAAACCACCCATTCTTAAAGGAAAGTGTGTTATTTTTCAGGGTGGGTTTTTTAATTGATTTTCTAGAATAACTTATTGTCATGGTTTAACGTGTACACTTTTAATTTATACCTCTGCCAGATATTGAGGAGCAGGTGAGAGTCAGGCTAGTTTCAGTGTAGATTCTGTTGCTGCAGTTGGTTTTTGTTCCTTCCCTTGCTCCCCTAGTTGACAGGTATGTTTCTGACATGAATATTATTTTTAGCCCCCTCTGTGTCCGGTTATTCAGCTGAAGCAGGTAGTGTTCTCCTTAGATCAGAGTGAATGTTTTAGCTGCAAAGTCATTGAAATAATTCAGTTTGCATGCATTAAATGCAGCTTTCAAGTTTTTATTCTGCCATCTTAGTGACGTACTATTTCAAGACTGATACTGCATCTGTGCAGTGTTTCTCTGTGGCTGTTACAAAGCTTATATTCACTGTTATTCTTGTCTGAGAAATGACATTGCAAAATGTGCAGCATTCTTCACCAGCCCTTCCTTCTAGCATGGTGTAATGAAACATTTTTAGTGGGGAGAAAAAAGTTTTGTTTATCCTAGTTTTCAGCTATTTAATAGCAAAGAGATAAGTAGCAGCCAAAGAGTGAGGTCAGTGCAGTGTTAAACTTGAAGAAAAACTGTTTGCAGTCATTTGCATTTGGTACTTTTGTTTAAAAGGAACCAGAATTAGTACTTTTAAAAACTGGGTCTGCATTTGATATGCTGAGAATCCCAGGTCAGAGTCATCAGAGAACATAAACGCTTACAAGCTTTAAAAGGTTTCATTTTTGGCCAAATTTCCTTTAGCAGAGCTACATTTGTAGGTGTGAGACAGCAAAGTTTAATTCAGCACAGATATGTTGCACTAGTTCAACTACCTACACTGCTTTGTCAACAGAAAAAGACAGAAAACCTCATGAACTCATCATGTATTTGCTTCTGGATTGCAAACTGCAGGTGGCTCCCTTGGTCTTCTGATGAATTCAGTCTGTGTGTTTGCTTCCTTTCCCTCCTCACCCTCTCCTTTGCAGAAATGTGGGAATGCAGACCAGAGGAAGATACAGCTTTGCAGCGTTGGGCCACGAAGTGTTTGTGTGGCTTAGAGGAATTTCCTTTAGGTAGACTGCACACTTAGGTTGTCAGTTTTCAGGTCTGTTTCACACACAAGTGCAGCAGTCTGGTTTGCTTTCATCTTTCAGTGTATTTGAAATTGTTTTCCAACAACAGAATAGATTCAAATACCATAAAGAAGAAAGAGTG
>NW_008689704.1:259217-271327 GCF_000695815.1 Acanthisitta chloris | reverse complement strand
TTCCTTTCCTTTTCTGCTGGATTTATCAGATAGGTAAACTGTCAAACTCAGGGATAGAAAAAACTTTGCATGGTTTAAATAAACTGATGACTACCATTTAGCCTAGGTTGATGTATGTGTCTTTGTATTTTGACATTTTATATGCATTTTTTGATTCTTAAATGATCTTAGAATTATTTAAGCCACAATCACAGTGAATGCAAAAGTACATGTTTCTTGTTTAAGGAAGAAAGCTATTTGTATCTAATTACCAATGAAATAAGAACTTTTTTTTGCCCAGGAGTGTTAGGGGCAATTTGTAGCAGATAACAATAGCCAGTCTTGCTATGTTTAAGTTATCCAGAAAAAAAAGGAGGGGGGAAAAAAAAAAACACGTGTGTTCTTGGTGTTCAGTTTTGCATCAGATAGTGATGCTTAACTGCAGCAGTTGAGATCTGAATAGTTACACTTGGTTGATAAACTTTCAGTAGAGATGCAGAGAATCAGAGTTGCCAAACTGCCCCTAGGAGTGATGCACAGAGCTTGGCTGCAGCTGGGCTATTGTTCAGGAGAATCACAAATGAGGCCTCCCAAGAATTCCTTGTCTCTGTGTTCCTGTGTATATTTTTTTGGTATGAGGAAGCCTCTGTGCAACTGGTGGTTGTTAGAGCACCTGCTCCCCTTGAAGGGAGTGTGAGCCTTTTATTCCAGGCGCATCAGTACCCACTGAATTCATGACAGGACAAAAGGGATGAAATGAGAATCGCATTCCAAAGGGGCCAAAACAAACAAACCCTTCCAATTAGGAGGCAAAGTTTGTAAATTTTAGTTCTTAATGTTTTATTTCAAACAGCATTTTAGCACACCTTTCAATAACTGAAACAATTCCTTTTCTGTATGGAAGGAAGTTTGTAACACTGTGTCACAGAAAATACATGTTTTATTTGCAAAAACATACAGTGTGAAATAGATGTCCCATTGCTATGACCCACTAGCAATTATATTACTTGTTTGCTGCAAGTACATCAGGTACTGAATATTCACTCACAAATTTATATTTAAAAAACACTGTAACAACAAACCACTGTAACAACAAAGTCCTTTACTTTCTTTCCTTTGGACAGTCTGACAGTTCTGTGTTGATTGTGCTGGGCACTAATTGATGAAATGGACACATAGCTGTAGTTGTAAATATTATCAAGAATAAATGAAGAATTTATTTCCCTAAATTACCTTGCTGAAGCTAATAAGTTTTGTCTGTGGTAGTCTGAAGTGAGGGATACACCCATATTGTGTTCAGTTCTGAGCCCCTCAAGTCAGGAGGGATATTGAGGTTCTTGAGCAGGTCCAGAAAAGAGCAACGAGGCTGGTGAAGGGACTGGAGCACAAGTGCCATGAGGAGAGGCTGAGGGAGCTGGGGGTGTT
The DNA here is from genome assembly GCF_000695815.1 of Acanthisitta chloris. Classification (NCBI taxonomy): domain Eukaryota; kingdom Metazoa; phylum Chordata; class Aves; order Passeriformes; family Acanthisittidae; genus Acanthisitta; species Acanthisitta chloris. Next base: position 269,923 of record NW_008689704.1, on the reverse strand, counting down.
CAGCCTGGAGAAGAGGAGGCTCAGGGGAGACCTTATCACCCTCTGCAACTCCCTGACAGGAGGTTGGAGTCAGGTGGGGGTTGGTCTCTTCTCCCAGGCAACCAGCAGCAGGACAAGAGGGCACAGACTCAAGCTCTGCCAGGGGAGGGTTAGGTTGGATATTAGGAAGAGATTTTTTCCAGAGAGAGTGCTCAGGCATTGGAATGTGCTGCCAGGGAGGTGGTGGATTCCCCATCCCTGGAGGTTTTCAAGCTGAGACTGGATGTGGCACTTAGTGCCATGGGCTAGTAACTGCAGTAGGGTTGGACTTGATGATCTTGGAAGCCTTTTCCAACTTGGTTGATTCTATGATTCTTTGACTATATTTACTGAAGACTTTCTTTTGAAACATACAGGAAGTTCAAAACTTCTTTTAAAGTTTGAAGCTTTATGGTTTCAGACTGTAAAGTTGTTTTCATCATGTGTCAGTGACTGAAGAATAACCCAAATTTCTAAAAAACACCCAATCTATTTAGGTGTTCTCAGAAGTTAGGCTCAGTCTCAGCTGTGCTATTTTTGTGTATTGTCTTGTTTTCCTGTGGCATCTTATATAAATAATGCTTTCAGAATGATCATGGGTTGGACAGATGCAGGAATTTTGCTGGAGATCTCAGTCTTTGGTACATCTTGACTATCTTAGAACTCTGCTTTTAAAAGCTTTGCAGCATATTCAGAAGGGGGGGAAATAATGAGGGACAGATCAGACAGTTGCAATTTCCCTAGATTTTCAATTTATTATTCCTGGAGCTTTCTGTGTGCAGCAAAGTTAATATTATTTCAGAGTATTGTTCTTCTATCAGAGGGTTTGGCTTGAGAAGTTTGGATATTATCTTAGTCAGCATTAGATGAAGAACTGCAATAATTGCAGCTTCAGAAAATCAAATACAAGCAGTCTGTATGTGAATTAAATTATATAAACATTAAGAGACAGGTGGGAAATAGTTTGAGGTCTGGGATATTTGAAAGCTGCTATCTTTATTCATTGATTGCTTTGAGGTATAGCATAATGTTTTCCACAAAATTCCTGGAGAAATCTAGTTAATTTTCAGAATCAGCTTTTTATCTATTCTGAATCCAGGTCCAATGCTCTAATGTGGAGGTGATTCCTTCAGTTTTAACTTAATTGATAGTGCTTAACCCTTTTGGAACATCACTTGGACAAGTCAGTGTTCTCCAATTGAGACTTGAGGAACAATGATATGAAATAAGAAATCCTGCTCATTACTGACTGTAGTCCTTGTGCAGATACATGTTGGTTTTCCACATGCCTTTTTAGTGCCAAATGTGAAAGTGAGACAGTAGAGGCTTTCACACTTCTCTGGTCCTGCTGCAACGCCATTGTTTGGTTAAGAAATCTCTGGAACACAAAATGTTTCTGAAAAATATTTATAGCTAAGACTCTGCTGCTCATCTTTGCTTCAAGTTTAAATTGGTAATTTTGTAAAAAAACTGCAGTGTTGGAATTTATAGTTTAAGTCTGACTGTTTTACTATCCTCATTTTCATGCTTAAGTAAAGCATGATCTTTTTCCTACTTGAGTAGTTTCAGGTATTTGTTGGCATTTCTTCACATAGTTTAGAGAACTGCTTGGTCATTAGAAAAATGTAATTAGTTGCCCTCTTTTCTGTTATTTCATTCATCAAAATTGATTTTGGAAGTGATTCTAAGAACTGGTTTTCGCTTAGCGTCGTTGCTGTTGGAGGTTATGGTTAGCTCGTGTAGCAGTGTTGTGGGTTAAATGCTTAGAAGAAAAAATAAAGGAGTGGGAACAGCCATGTGTTGTCTTAAAAGAGCTCCTCTATGCATTTTTGACAGTGTTGTGACTGAGCTGTCTCAGTTAATGTCTTTTATTTTAGGTGGTAACGTACAGAATTCATGTATTAATTTGTTAGACCTGAGTTCTCAGAACTTGAAAATGAAAATCTTGAAGGGGAAAGGTGGAAGAGTCAGTTGTGACTATACAGAAAAGCCAAGGGGAGGTGAACTCTCCAAGGCATTGGGTTTTCCTGCACCAGGAGATTGGTGCAGTGTTTCTTTCACTACATTTGGTGTCCTGGAGATTCCCATTAGAGAAGACTCGCTGCTTGTCATACACAGCCAGATGGACCTTACCCACACACATATACTCCAGAAGTTTGAAATTCCAGCCTAGTGTGTGGTAACTCTGTTAGTAGTAAGTACATTCTGTACCTGCTCCATGTCTTGTTTTTCTAAGGGAGATGGAGCTTTGCTTTGCATCAGATTGATAAAATACAGCAGAGGAAGAAAAGCAGTTTAGTATTCCGAAATGTCTATTTGAGTCTCAGTGATGCAGTGCTCAAATAAACTACAGCACATTTAACGAGGAGCTGAGGACAGAGACACATGTACTCAGCATCCCAGGGAAAGGGATTGTGTACAAAGACTAATTAGCATGAAATATGAATACATTCATGAAGTAGTCTTGATCTATAATGCTCTTACAGAGAGTGGTTTTTCTATGAATTCGATGAAAAAGAAATTCAGAACTTGAACTGAAAAAAGAATCTGTGTTGAAAAAGAAGTGGGTTTTGTTTGTTTTGAAACAAATAAAAATCTATATTCCTGGAATAAAATCCTTTCTGTATGAATAAATAAAAAGATCAGACTGGGAAGATGCTTTCTCTAATGTCAAAACAGGAAAAAACAACTCGCAAAAGATCCTCTTCTTCAAGTTATTTTTTTCCGTTTTTTAACTGTTTTTTTTTTGTTTTTTTTTTAAATGGTAATTTAAGTTAGATACCATAAAACCCTGTTAAATTTGAAGCTAGTTACTCACAACATGAAGTGTTCAAGGCCAGACTGGATGGAGCTCTGAGCAAACTAGTCTAGTGAAAGGTGTCCCTGCCCATAGCAGGGGGTTGGAACTAGGTGAGCTTTAAAGTCCCTTCCAACCAAAGCATTCCATGGTTCTATGATTAGATAGACCATTCCATGGATTTTACAGTCAATTTTTGTTAAGTGAACTGTTAAAATTATTTGTTGTGGAAATTTTCTGCAAGTGCGGCTTCTCTTTCTGTGTAAGAGTTAATATCTGTATATGTACCTAAAGTGCACTGATGGTGATTTGGAGGTTGATTGTTGGAGGATGGCTAACAGCACGAGGATATAGTTCCATGGAGGTGCTGTGTCAGCAAAGAGACCAGCCCAAACAGGAGCAGCAAAGGCAGGAAACAGCAACCAATCATGGACAAGGACACAGTGACCTTGGTGCAACATTAGGTCGAGCAAAACAAGTTATGGTTAAAAACAGATGCAGAAGTGACTGCTCCTGGGAGGAGCATGCGAACATGTTGCTGTCTGTTCACCAATTAGAGTTTGACACGTAGGTATACATTCTAGAAATGTGTATAAAAGAACCCTGGCAAAGAAATGAAGTTTGAAGGCTTTTGCAGAACCTCATATTGAGTGTTTTGTGTCTTCCCTGCTCGAGAACTCTTCACAGTTGATCACTTGTCACTTCCAGGTCTGTGTTCTATAGTTCTATGCAGGATGGTTTTAAAGCCATGTCTTTGTCCTGCTGTGTTGTTGGTAGTTGTAGCTATGTTTTTCTGGCAACTTTCTCAATATTGGTAAAGAAAACTCTCTATGTGAATACTATCAGAAAACTGTTTATTGTAGTACAAGTTCTTCAGCTGAAAGTTGGCTGTGAATTTGTGACCCAGCTGAAGGAGGAGAGAAATAAAACAAGGCTAGAGGAGAACAGATCAGCCACTTACCAGGACAGTTTGTGCAGACTATGAAATAGACTATGCACCTATATTTCACTCTTCTGAAAGCTTCCAGCAGAGTTCTAGGAATAACAGTGTGTTTGTTTAAAGAATTGAAACCCCACCTTAAACAAAGATGTACTTGGAAGCAAAATTTATGGCCTAAGTTGTGAAATAGTTCTTTTAAGTCTGTTCTGGAGATGTTCCCTGCACCTTTCAGAAGAACCAAAGTTAGGACATACCACACTTCTTCCTGAATCTACTTTCTATCAAATTTCTCTTGTGTCAAGTAGAATGTGGATTCTTTCCTTCTGTAAAAGGATAAACTGACAAAATGTCTCTGATTTGAGCCCTAGTTCCAGTTGCACATTGTGCTGACCTGCAATGATACTCTATTACCACAAAAGTTCCCCTCTCCATGCCTATTGGATTTATGTGCAAAACTGGTTTTATTTCCCTTAGTGCTGGCCAAAAAATATTCCTCAGCTGCTTCTGAGCTGGATCCTTTGTCTGAGTGATAGTTGTTTCAGCTGTGATGCTGTTAGAACATGCTTTGAACAGAATATCTGCCATTGCAAGAGTTTCTGCCATATATACATAGAGTAAGGATAATTCTGTTGCTTAAATGAATAAAGGTTCTTTGGAGAAAGCTTTTTCTTTTAATGTCTCTATCTAAAGGATTAAAAGTTAACAATCATGTTATTAAGTTTCTGAATTCATTGAGAAATTGAAAATACCAGGTACATAGGCATTAGCACAGATAACTCAACAAAAGTATCAGCTTTTTGAATGAGTCATTAATCATCTTGAAAGAATGTAAAGCTGAAATTACAACTTTGTATATTGTGTGACTATTTTGTGGCTTGTGCAGTCACCAGAAACTGAAACGTCTCTGAAACGTCCTTCTTACGGATAGGTTTTCTGTTCTGGGAATCTAAGTATTGTACAACATTATTGCAGAATAATTTCCCACTGTGAAGAGGCAGGTGAACAAGAAATTTATGGCTTACAGACTTTCTAAAAGCAAAAAATCCACGTGATAAACTGGCTGATTTTTATAAGTCAGTGTGGAATTACCAGTAAATTGTGTGTTCTGGACAGTTGTATGTGGTGTAGGTGTCAAGGTTTTCCTTTTGACATTTGTTGTTGCATTTAATGTCTTTGGATCATTAGCACAGAGACTCTGCCTTCTTAATGAATCACTTCAGCCAAGTTTTGCTTATGTTGGTAATACAAAGGTAAGCAGAGCATAGGTTACACCTGCTAAATTTAGAATATCCTGTGGATTCTGTCTGGTGTATGCTCAGAATATGCTGAGGTGAACAGTGAGACATGTTGGTGAAGGTGAGAGACTGGTAGCTGTGTGTTTCTGCACTATTTTTAGTGCTACAATGCGAGAGGCTTAATTTAGTCCTCTGGTAGGTCCCCTAAGACTAATCCTGTAATGTGGAAGTAATTTATCTTGTATGTCTTGAAGGCAGATAATCATTGCCCATGTGTTGAGTGAGCACCAGGGTGTTTTCAGCACTTTGGGATACTTGGACCCCAGGAAAGCTTTTTGAAGGTAAATCTGTTAGAAGGTAGTAATAACACAACCATGCAGGGCTGTCTTCAGGCAGGTTGAGCCCATTTATTTTGTCTCCATCAGTTGACTGAGAACAGATGCGTAGTCAAAAGAGTAAATGTGTGTTGATATATATGTATTAAATATCTCTCTTTATTTCCAGAATCAGTTAAACAGTGATACTTTTCAGGTTCCAGCCACTGACAATTTTTTATAAGCCAGAAGTCGCAGCTTTACACCTAGTAAAGTCTTCATTGTGTTTAGCCTTCAGTGAACTCATGATCTTTCAGCATTCCTAACCTGTGGCATTGCTCTTCTCTGTATTTCAAAGAAGTGTGTCCTTTTCTAGTGTTTCAGCCCTGCTTCTAGAGTCCCTGCTCTGTTGCCTCCTTTTTCTCTCATTGCAAGTCTCATTAATGACTAATTTATATTTGCTTTCTCTGTGTTTTCGAAGGCCACAGAGGAGCAGAGCAAAATTGTACATGATCCACAACAGACACACAGTGACACATCATTATTTAAGAAATATCAGTGTCGCCACCCCAGTTATTGGGAGGAACCTCAGTTTTGGTTATCATCACATGTCTCCATTACTGTTGGTTTTTCAGAGAGTTACATTAACATGCCAGAAACGTTTCAGTGTCACACGATATCGGAACTCTGTTGGGATGACCTTCATTAGTGTGATCATTAGTCAGAAGGATTGGGATGTGGAGAGAGGCAATACATCTTCCCTGTGACAGTGTGCTGTGGTGGGGCCTGTCCCAAACAAGCCACTGCCCTCTGATGTGTCTGGTTAGAAGTCATTCTAGTCTAAACGTTGCAAGAGCCTCATCACTGTCATGTGGCTAAAACGTTTGTGTTGATGTCTGATGAGGTGAAAGGGCTGCTTAGTGTAGATTACACGCAACTAATTGGATGATTTGATACCACCCACCACACGGTTTTCAGCATTTGTGTATGGAAGACTAATTTCTCAACATTTTACAAGTAGCAACTTTTATCCTTATTTGTATTTACCAGCTATCAAAGCTGTGATTACCAGTCAACTTCACAGGGCACTGCCTACTGGTTATAGAAATTCATGGAATCTGTTAAGACAGATCATTTCCCAATTATTTTTTAAATATGATCCTTTTACCCTGTGAGGTTCTGCTTTGGATCTGATGCCTGTGAAAACTTCCCTTTGAATCCTCCTTGCTTAATATAATAATAAATACCAGCGAATTACCAAAATTCTTATTTTTTTTAACTCAGTAGGAGAATAGAATTCTTTTCATAAACACTAATCCAATTTCTCAAGTATTAAGTCACTGGAAATGTAACACTGTGTGTTTCACTCTAGGTCAGAGTGTATAACCAGGATGTGCCATATGATGTTTAAAAAGCTGCAGTAGATTTTGAAGGGGGTAAACAAATTGAGGGGTTTGGGAATTAGATCTGTCCTAGTGAAAGAATTTTTCATGCATCTTTATTTAAATTGTTGATGGTAGAGAAATACTTTCAAAAGGAAGAGTATTCTGAAATGTGATTTTGGAGATGTGTATTTTACTCAGTGTTTAAATATTTAGTCAGGAGTTTTAAATGTCAAATATCACAGTCATAGAAAAAATCAATTTCTCACTTGATTTTTTTACTAACATTTTAGTCTGTTCCATTAAACAGCAATATCTATTTAACTTGACTGTGTAAAGGGATTTTTAGATCTTGGGTTCTTTTTTTAGCTTCATTATTTGGGAAGTTTCTTTGGAAAATGTGATTCTAATAGGTGTCTGTATTGGGGAAGATGAGCCTTTTACAGGGCTAATCAAGGAGAACAATAGGTGAACTAGGAACTTAAAAGAAATTATTTATTAGACTTGTCACAGTAATAACAGAAAATTACTTTTGTTGGAATCTTGATAAAATATGACAGCAGGTTTTTGACATTTAGTTAGATTTTTTTTTCCTGAGTCTTGGTATTTTTTACTTTTGGAAGTTGTGTGGATAAGAGGCCTATCAGTTAGAATCTGGGAAGTAATTATAGCTGTCCTGTCTCACAGTTTGCTGCTGATGGTGGCCTGATGTCAGAGGAAAAAATATAACTGGGGCGTGTGACTGTTTAAATTAGAAACACTATTATAGGCAACATTTTATTTTCACAGGCAAATTTGTCTTCTCTGACCCACTTACTATATTAGTTCTCAAATGCATTGACTGATCTCTAGTCATTAGGCAAGCACAGATGTGTGGGCTGTGAAGACCTGTGATGTCCCAGTGCCCCCCAAACCCACCAAGGATCAGCATCTCTTGGGAGCTGATCTCAGCACCTTCTCCTGGAGGGTTGCAGATGTTGAAGCAGTGGCCAAGGGAGAAATGGAGTGCACAGTCCTGAGGCTTCCTTCCATATCAGTATTCATGGAGAAAATGAGAGAAGGGTTCATGGAAAAGGCTACTGGCTTTTATTCCAACTTCTTATAGCTCATGTACAACACGGTAAATTAGGCCCATGGAGGATATTTTCAGTTTAATCCTTCTTTGCCTTCTGTTGTTTGATTTCCACTGTTCATCTGTATTTCTGTGACTGTTTGCGTGTGATGAGTTGTTAGTATTTGCTTATAGCCTTTCAGCAAGAGCAACATCCTTTGCATTGGTCCTTAGCAGTAAATAGAAGACTCAAAATCAGTGCTGGGTATTTTTGGAGGGGTTTTTTGTGCCTTTTTTTTTATTCAATAAAGCATTTGTGGCCCAGACATGTAGTTGATTTCAAGCTGTTGATAGAAAGCTGAAAGCCACCAATACCCCCATACAGTGGTTAATTGAGTCCACTTTAACTGTGCAACTTTACTGCACAAATTCTGGCTTCAGGTTTTCAAATAGCACATTCAAATTAGACTAGTTACAGCCCTTTTAGGGCAATTTTAATAGAGCAAGAAATATCTCATGTTAAATTAATAGTAGTCATTAAATGTGATGGTCAAATAGAATAACAATCAATTATATTCTAAGAACAAATAATAGGAATATAGATCCCCTGCTATTTTTTTTTTCAAAATTAATTTGTAAAAGTAAGTTATGATCTTTTTTATTCTTCCACAGAGCATAATTTGTTGGGTTGATGCCACTTCCTTCAGCTTGATTACATTAATTAGGCAAAAAACATACAAGACTGCAAGAGGTTCCATGTTTTTTCCTCCCTGTCAGTTTTATTTTTTTTAATCTTAAGAGCTCAAACTACGATTCACTTTCAGATCAATTGCTTGCTTTGTAATATTTTTTTTTTTAATGCTGTACCAGGTATTTAGCTCTTCTGATTGCAGAAAGGACAGAGTGACAGCAGGAGTGCTTAATTAATTTTACTTCAGGAATTGATAACTGAGTGATTTTAGGTGAACTGAAAAATGCCAGGTGGCATTGGGAATAAACATGAGATCCCACAGCTGCTGCCTGAATTGACAAGAGGTGTGGTTGGCATCTGCTAGTGCTGTGCATTTATCTCTAGATATTTGAGGAAACGGTTTGCTGGTTGTCAAAGTTTGAGACCAAATGACAGTGTGGAGACTATAAATGGATCTGGATACCAAACCACTTTAATCTCAGTTTATGCAGTACATGAATTGCATGGCACACATGTTCTGCTGGAGAGGTAATGTGGTCCAGGAGAGAGTTTGTGACTTCAGCTGTGTGAACTGTGGTTTCTCGCAGAGTCTCCTCTTTGGGGAATATTCTCTGGTTCCATTGGTTATAGGACTGTATAGAGGATACCTCCTTGGTCACTAGAATCATAGAATTTAAGGGTTGGAATGGACCTTACAGATCATCTAGTCCCAACCCCTGCCCTGGGCAGGGACACCTCCTCGCTAGATCAGGTTGCTCAAGGTCTTGTCCATCCTGGCCTTGAACATCACCAGGGTTGGGGCAACCACCACGTCCTTGGGCAACCTGTGCCAGTGTCTCACCCAATTTGAGACTTCTTTGTTTGACTTTCCTTCCTCTTCTCCTGTCTTGGCTTTTATTTCCATTTTTAAGTGTCTCTAGAAATAACAGAGAAATAGAAAACTATCAGGAGCATCCCAAGATCATCAATTTAGCCAGGCTTCAGGAAGTTTTATTAGGTTGCAACAGAATTTACTGAATTTTTGTGCTACAAATTACTTTCTAATCTTTCAGTGGCATTCCTAGATCCTTATTTCATTTTTCTACCGAGTTGTATCACATGGGGTTGTTTTTTTGACTGAATTTGGTATGATTATTACTTTCAGCTGTTCAAGCTTACTCTTTTGTGTGTGTAGTTTACATCCCTTGCAACTGTATGTGCACTTAATTTTTTTTCTCCTACACTTCTGTACTAGCCATAGTTCTTTCAGGTAAAGGGAATAATAAAGCAATTAATTTCTTTGGTATATTTACTTTTGCTGCCAAATACTAGTAAATGCAGTTGGGAAGCCACTTGCCAGATGGAAATGAGATGAAATTACTTATTCATTTCCCATGACAATATAAGGATGTTTTTGTTCACTGTGTATACAGAGTTGATAGAAATTGGAGATTAAGGCTCAGGTTCAGGTAGGCTAAAGTTCCCCTAAATCTCTCCCTTCTCCACACTGTAATTTGATGTATTCCTTTTTATTTCCCTTTAATTTTCATCCTCATCATATTGAAGACTGACAGTTCTTGCTGTTAATTCTTTATTAAAATAATTCACTTCTTATTTTAAAAAAGGAGGGAGTTTCATACGAATTGGACATTGCAGCTCCTAGTAAAATGCTTTAACAGCTTCAATGCTATTAAATGAAATCATAGATATTTCTAAAAAAATTGTCATGGCCACATTTAATGCCATTCAGTAGCTAAATAAGTGATCAGGTGATCACTTATTGTGATAAAGTGGTAATTTTTAAGAGCCATGTGTGCTAACCTTTTTTGCTACAGAAGTACAAAAGTACTGGTGGTAGAATTTTTTTCTTAATGAAGTCTCTAAAGCATTTCAACATATTTGTGTATGTTCTTTGCTATGCTTATCATAAGTCTTGCTTAATGTGTTTTAAACTAAGGGAACATTTTGTTTAGTATACCCTAAATGGGTTTCAAGGGTTGGAAGCAGGGCACTTTCAGTGGGATTAAATGAGTTCCCAGCTGAAGGTCTCACTAAAGGTACACACTTGAGCTGCACATGCTCTGGGTAATGTCAGATGAGCAGAAAACAATCCCTTGCAGCATGTTGCATCAGCTTTTTTCCTCCAACACTGATAAACAAATACATTGTTCCTAACAAAATAGAACTCTAATATAAATTAAAAAAAAAAAAAAGAAGTTATGTAATGTTTATGTTTAGATCTGTGTTTTGGGGTCCTGAGAGACATCTGTGCCTACTAAAACTGGTCTACCTTTGGCTT